>NC_140938.1:105336553-105471553 GCF_014529385.1 Adiantum capillus-veneris | reverse complement strand
GTTAGACCAGTCTCTACATTTGGTTTAGTTTTCGAGGCACATAGAATTGATTTATATTTTGCCTGGTGTGGACAAGGGCCTGAAACACTACATGAGGAAGTGCTACTGAAGATGATTGCACCAACAAAGTCGGAGGTGCCCACGATAGCCAGCTCAGTTAGCTGCAGTAGATGTAGTGTTTGGATTTCCTACTTGGTTTGGGATGATGGCAGCCCAATTCAAGGCATTCCTTGATGCAACTGGTGGTCTATGGCGCTCCCAGTAGTTGGTAGGCAAGCTTGCTGGTATATTTTACAGCATCGGTTCCCAGGGTGGTTGAAAGGAAGCGACAGTGCGAGTCATATTTCTATCATTCTTCATCTACTAACATAATGTGGAACCCTTTACACGTGTCGCAATCTGCGACCTGAAGGCTAAAGTCCAAAACTAAAAAAAGCCCCTTTGCACATGGTAAAGAGGGAGAGAGGGGGAGAGAGAGCGCAGCCGGCCGTACTAGTATTTCTAAAGTTCTATATGATTACAACACAAAACAGTCTTTATTTAATTCATCCTCACTACGTTAATGTACATATGTATCTCCAGCTATGCATTTCCAGGCGAGGAGTGATGATACATCTTGATAATGTTCTTTGAAAGAAATGATGGTGAATCATGCTTTGCCAACTTAGATAAGTTTTGGTCCAGTACACGCTTCACGAGCACACTCAAATGCTGTGCAAATAGGGGTTGACAAAAGGATGAGATGATAGTTGAAACTATTGAACATAATGCCATGGTAGAGTGAGAAGTCTTGGAACCAATACTTTAAAAGCTACATAGACATGCCTGTATGGCTTTTGCTACAGGAAAAACTTTGCTGTAGACTCTCAAGAGGATACCTTGATAATGAAAATTTAGCCAGGTTGTGTATGCACATCAATGCTTTGTTCTCCTGAATGTGATATGCAGCACCTGCTTGCCCGACCATGCTGACCTCGACAAAGACGCTCAGAACGACACCTTGATAATGACTAATGCATACATATAAATGCCTGATCTACTTGAAGAAATGCACCTTGTGAAAGATTGGTATAGACCTTTTGAAAATAGAGCATCTAACAAAATTTCACAAAGGCTTACTTTATGAGTACAAATTGCTAAGATGATGGCTTGTGAAAGTGCAAACAATTTTACCTTGAAAACTACTAGTGTGGCTGGCGGCCTTCGGCCGCCTCTCTCTCTCTCTCTCTCCCCCTGAGTGCGCACTGTCCTCACTGTAGCCGGAGATGCAAGGCCACAATGTTGGATAAAGCAAATTGCGACACGTGGCATTGGAAAACCAGTCTCCTTAATATATAGTATAGATAGTATAGATATAGATATATACTGCTCAAGCCTATCCTCCAAGGTGTTAGTAATTTGTAAACACATTCAGCTGCTCAAACCATGAAAAATGAAGAACTTAAACCAGTAGATGATGAGATCTATACTCTGATACACATAACGAATAACACAAAGACTAAGTACCCCTGAAACACTCTGTAGTTGAGAATGAGGGAAAAGATTCCCATCTACTTTGATCATAATGCAACACTAGGTGTATCCAACCATAAGAACACATCGGTTAAAGATCTCAGCTAGGAGATCGAAATTCTGTTGGAGGAACATGGACCATTGGAATTTGATAATGTTGTCCAAAAATTGAAAAGTTGAACGCTCTTCCTTTCATGCTCTTCTTGAAAACCCTTTCCAACAGGAATACTTGAGCTTTCAGACACAAAACCTCATGCATTTCCAAGCACATTTTTCTCGCAGAACACCTGGCCTCTATCCCTTTACATATGACATAACAAAATTGTCGCAAGAAGAAAAAAACGCAAACCATGCCGGCACCATACTTGCCAAAGTGTGGCTTCTACACCTTCCACAGAGTCCGCCCCCTTCTTGATCTCCTGCGCGAGCTTCTCCGCATGGCCATACATGGAATAGTAGTTGCTGCACGTCCAACAAGAATCATAAGAGAGAGAGAGAGAGAGAGAGAGAGAGAGAGAGAGAGCTCTTCAAAATTGAACGATCCCTTCCTCCCTCTGGCAACCTCTATCACCTATTTTGAACGATCCCTTCCTCCCTCCGGCAACCTCTATCACCTGTAGCACATAAAAAGCGCGCGCACACACACACAACCAAATTTCCACGTCCCCTGAACAAAAATAAAAATCCCATGCATGCCCTTCGCCCAAAAAACACACCCTTACTCAGCCACTCCCCATTGGCCTAATCCCCTATGGCCATGCTAGCAAATTTCCTCCCTATAGACCCTGCCTGATGCTGTACTATTCATGCTACCACTCTGTTCTTCTCCACACTAATATGGAAAGGCATATTACTATCTCTGGGCATAAGCTTGGTAACAAGTTTTTTTTTTTTCGGAGAAAGAGATCCTTCTATTAGTTGATGAAAATTGCCCGTAGGGCTACAACCACCTCTTCAAGAGAGGGCTACAACAAACATGGTGGGGAGACTCTCCCAATGAAAGAACAACATATATACAATGAGGCTAAATCAAGAGATGGGAGGAGGGAAGAGCCACACAGGTGGTCGATAGTGCCATATGAGCACCCCCTGGACAATGGTGTAGAAAGGCCCAGGGCGCCAGAGTCGAAGGAAAGCCTCGCGGCGCTCCCGCATGCGGTCGGAGCTGCCCTGTAGTCCCTCAAGCTGTCCTTTGAGAGTATGGATCAGCTCTAGCCAAAAGTCACGAACAGTCTCTGCTAGTGGCACAGAGCGAGCCTCAAAAATGTGGAAACAGCGGGCCCGCCAGATGAACCAAAGTGTTAGGTCACTGATGAGCTCCCAACACTCCTCTCTCTCACTGCACCACTCTTGTGGAGTAAGCTCTGTAGCAGGCTGGAGTGTAGGTCGCCCCCCCTGTATCACTATCATCCTGCTGGTGGAAGATAGCTCAAACTGAAGTGCCGGGCCCGTGAGAGTGGACCAAGCCGCTGCCCCCCAAGTGTACTGTCTACCTGTGGAGAGAGTAGGCATCAGCCGAAGAGCTCGTAGCCACACCTGCTGGGCCGAGGGACAATCCCAAAGACAATGGCGCTGACTCTCCACCAACTGGTTGGAGGCTGCACATGCGGCCGAGAGACCATTATGCACAAGCCAGCTCCCTACTGCTGTAGCCCTGTGTGCAACCAACCACTGAAACAAAGTGACGCGCCTCCGCTCTCTGGAGTCCCGTAGCCTTTGCCAAAAGGCTGCCAAGAACTCGACTGTGAGGCCCTCCTCCTACCAATGACGTGCTGCAGCGGGGCGGGCCTCTCTCTGTGCTGCAAGTATATGACGTCCAAGCCGAGCAGTGTACTAAAAGAAGGGGACACTTGGGTGGTCTGCAGAAGAGAAGGGGTCCCTCCATAGCCACTCATCAGGATCCCACTGTACTCGTGCCGGTGGAACACTCCCAAGCCCATAGCCTCGAGTGTCCAGTCTCAAGAGCTGCTGGGTCAGGGTCTATGATGCAAGTCCTCCCACAGATGCCCACAACTCGGATCCTCTGGAAACAACTCTCTGCTACCTGTGGGGCCTCTATAGCAACTCGCTGTAATCGTCCCCCACCCTGAAGCTGAAATGAGAACCTCCAGTCGTGTGAAGGCTCCCATCCACCGGGGTGCTACTGGCTCGAGAGGCGTGAGCCACTCAGCTGGAACTGACTCTGAGATGTACTGACACATGCTCTGCACCCCTCTCATGCCCTGTAGCTGGAAACCCTGCACCTCCTCTGACAAACCTGTGAACTCTAGCCAGTCACCTAGAGAGCGCGCTGGACCTACTGCCATGGGACCCCAGGAAACATGAGGCCGGCTACCAACCAAGTGGCCTCTCTGAGTGCTAACCATGGGGTTCCAGACGAGGGGCTTCCGTAGGCGCTCCTCCATGCACGTCGGCTGTCTCTGCTCCAAGCCACGCCGTAAGAGCTCCCAAGATCGAAGCAAACTCACAACGAAGCGGTCCTCCAGTCTCCTGCTCAAACCAACTCGGCGCATCTCTGTAAAGATCCATCTGGTCGAAGGTTGCTAAGGGCCTCCTGACTGAGGCACCCTGGCTCGAAGCCTCTGCAGCAAGAACTCCTTCCAGGGCTCCTCACCTGGAAGAAGGCCTCTGACTATGAACTTTCCAAGAAGGGATCTGCTCTGCTGTGCTGGATCAATGATCCCAAGCCCTCCCTGAGAACAAGGAAGCGTGATGACCAACCAAGCCACCTTGGCTCGGGCTATCTGAGTGTCACATCCTGACCAAAGAAAGTTCCTGATCAGCCTCTCTACCTGGCTGATACAAGAACTCGAGCAGATCCAACATGAAGTGATGTACCACATAGTCGCCAACAGCACCTGGTTGGCAACTACTACTCTACGAGCCAGCGAAAGTCGTGCTGAGCTCCAATGTAGTAGCTTTCTCCTGATGGACAGGAGAAGAGGAGCAATCTGCTACTCGGGAGACAAGTCGAAACCAACCTGACAAGTATCGAACTGCAGTCCCTGGGGGAATCCACCTGAAACCCTCTCCTGGCATCCAATCTGGCACAGGAGCATTACCAACCGAGAAAGCCACTGTCTTTCTCCAGTTGATCAGTGCGCCCGATGCACAACAGAAGGTCTCCAAAGCGTGCTCACATCTGTGAAGATTGGCCTCCTGGCCATCTAAGTACAAGGCTGAGTCATCGGCAAACTCAGCGTCCAGTAGCTCATCTCCTCGAATAGGGAGTGCTAACCCCCGAAGACCAACCTGCTGTGACACCAAAAATCTGCTCATCGCCTCCGCATAGAACAGAAAGAGAAAGGGGGCAAGAGGACAACCCTATCTGACCGAGCGTGTGAGCATGAAGTGCTCACCTCTCCCTCCTGCCAAAAGCACATGACTGTGAGCCTGTCTGTACAAAGTTGACACCCCTCTAATCCAAGCATCTGAGAAGCCCATCCTGCGTAGAGTGCCCTCTAGAAAGTCCCAGTCAACTCTGTCGTATGCCTTCTCAAAATCGAGAAGAAGAATCACAAGGTCCTCACCGTGGAGCCGTGCCAGGGCAGAAGCCTCCCAGAAAGTAAAGATGTTGTCAAGGATACTGTGTTCCTTCACAAAACCTGGCTGAGTCCCATGTATAAGGCTCTCTAAAAGTGGCTGAATCCTCAAACTCAGAGCCTTGGCAAGAATTTTGTAGACTGAGTTGAGGATGGTGATGGGGCGCCACTGTCGAATCTCATCCAAGGAGCCACCCTCCTTGGATGAGGTAGATCAGGCACTCACTCATGCTGTCACTCATGGTGATGGGGCGCCACTGTCGAATCTCATCCAAGGAGCCACCCTCCTTGGATGAGGTAGATCAGGCCCTCACTCATCCCAAGGAGCCACCCTCCTTGGGAATGAGGTAGATCAGGCCCTCACTCATGCTGTCAGGCATCACTCTTGTGTGCAAAATGTACTGAAAAGCACTACAAAGATATGGGCCAAGCAGGTCCCAGTACTCCAAGAAAAAGCTGGGAGTCAACTTATCCTCACTTGGATAACTACCACGAGGGAGGGCCCTAAGAGCCGTGTGCAGCTCCTCAACAGTAACTCACGGTAAAAGTCAGTAGCAACTGCACGCATATCCTCGGGATCACAAGCAACTGACCCATCGGGCCTCCTCAACTGAATGACCTTGGCATGCGAGTGCCGAGGTCCCACTGTCTCGAAAAAAGCACCAGTCACTCTGCCACCCACCTGAGTCCACTGAGATGCCTGTCGGTGAAAGGCAAACTCATGACGCCTCTCCTCTTTGCTAGCAAGCTCCTGTCGAGCCTGCTGTAACTGCTCCTCCACCCATGGACTGTCTGGATGCTTCTCCTGCATCCTCTGTAGTGAAGGAATGCCTCGTCTGAGACGCTCCTCCTCCTCTCTCGTTGCAGCCCAGCGAGCCAGAGACTCCTGAAGAAAAAAGTGGCTAAGCTGAGCTAGGCCTGAGGCCACTCTGTCTGCAGGTGAAAACTGGCTGTCCATGCCCTCTATCCAGAGAGCCTCTACTCTCTCTCTGAGTGCTGAGTCCAACAAGACCCTCTATGGGATGCGAAGCATCGTGCTCCCACTCCTCTGCCTGTCTACCACTGTGAGGATCACTGGTTCATGGTCCGAGAAGGATGTCCCTGCTAGGATGCCCACTGATCCCCCCAAGTCACTGAGGTGGTCACTAGTGTAGAAGCGATCTATCCGCGATAGATTCACTCCTCCCACTTTGCGGTCCGATCTAGAGAAGGCAAGACTGTCTGGGGGCCTCACAAAACCAGAGTGCTGCCATGTATCCGAGCCCCTCAAAGTCATACACAGCCTCTCCCAAGCTGCCAACTCGACTCCATGCACAGTAGAATGGCTGCCACCAATCCTGTTAAAAGGGTCCTCCAACATGTTGAAGTTCCCTCCTATACACCAATGATCGGCCTGCGGCAAAGACTCAACAATCTGTGACCAAAACTCTGCACGAGCACTCTCCACATTGGGCGCATAGATGTTCAGGAAACCCACAAGGTCACCCTGAACCTGCATAGTAATCCACTGAGCCCTGCCTGACACAATAATCCCTCTGCCCACAATGGCCTGCTGCAATGAGTCCGCAATAGTCATACATACCCCACCCTGGATGCCTCGAGGTCCAAAAGCAGCTGACCAAAAGGTATCATATCGTCCACACAAAATCTGACCACATCGCCGAATGTGGCTCTCACACAGATGGTGCTCATGAAGCATAAGGAGATCAATCTCTCCTCCCACAAGGCAACGCTGAAGCTCCTGACGCAATCGGCCCCGCTGTCGCTGAAACTGGACGGATGGTTGTGATGGTAAAAGACAAAGATGGAAAACAACATATTGAAAGTTGAATAGAAAGGATGTAGACACAATAGCCAAGACATATGACTAGTACAATGATAGGTGGGATGAAAACATTGATCATTATAGCAAACATAGAGACAAAGAGAGGAAGTCAACAAGTTGAGGACATACAACAAGTTAGTCTAGGTATTCCATATGGAGTTCAATGATAATAGAGGAGATGAAGACAAATTGTGTGAACTGGATAAAATCAACAAGGTAAGCTATCAATCTCAGAAGCTATGTTGAGAAGATGAATGATCTTACTAGGTAGTTGAACGAACCTCCTTTTAACAAAACAAATGCAAGCTTAGTTTTTGAGTGGGTTTAGAAGTAAAAAGCTCAAAGAACATGAGTTATCAACACCAAAAAATAAATTCAATGATTTGGTGGAAAGGGAGTTGAAGCCAGAGCAAAAAGCTAAGAAGCAGAAGGGCCACAAGGAGAGAAGGAACTTTAGTGACACTGATTCATCAACAAAGTAATTGGAGTCCATCTCTAGTTCAAGCTCCTCTAAGAGTGAGTCAGATGATCAGGTAAAGAACTAGAAGAAAGGGTTGTGGATGAGCAAAATTGAGACAATGTCCAAAAAAACTTGATGAGACGTCAAAAGTCAAACCTTCAACAGGCAAATTAGAGACCTAGTGTACAAAACGCAAGGCAAAGATCACAGGTCTTATGTTGCCAACGCACGTATTGGAAAGCATTCATCCATTTATAGAATAATTGCAAGATCCGGATACATCATTTTAAGAAAGGAAAAGATGTCTCAATGATTGCACCAACAAACCCAAAAGTACCAAATCAGGATGGAATGTTAGGTGCCAGAGACAACAAGGCCAATACTGGCAGTGTGCTTGGGAGAGGAAGGTATCAGGGCACCAATGGCAAGGGGCAAGGTAGGGCTAATTTTGGAAGGATAAATTTTAACTGCTACACTTGCATGAAATATGGATGTTATGTAGCTCAATGTCTAGGCAATGTGAATATCCTAAGGTGTCTGAGGTGAAAGCAGCCAACAAAATTTCAGCGAGAGTTATCACCCGGAGTGATGGAGGCACGATCAAGGACTTATCAGATGAGCCAGCTCAAGAAAAAAACAAACCCGAGAGGCTCAAAGAAGGGAGAATCAGAGATTTACATGGAAGGCAAGGGAAAGGCTAAGGAGGTAGAGAACTCTGGCATCAGAGAGGATTAGGCTAAGAAGATGCTGAAGCAACCAAAGTGCTAAAATGCTAGAACCATCCAAAGGCTATCCCCATAGCTTTCACAAACTCAGGAGAGGAATCTTATAGAAGAGAACCTGATAATGATGAAAACAAGAAGAAATTTGAAAGTGTCAAGCAAGGCCTCAGTGGAGTGCCTGTAAGAAGAGGTACAAAAAGTCAAAGAGGACTTGATTGAGGATGAGAAAATAGTTATTGAAAGTTGAATGCTCAGACTATCAAAGACCCATTTCTTCTTCCATTCAATGATATGATGTGGAATGATATTGTTTGCCATATGATGTATAATTTTGTGGATGGATATAGTGGCTACAATCAATTGATGATAGCACCAAAAGACATAACAAAAATGAAATTCATCACTGAATGTGGAACATTCATGTACTTGGTCAGGCCCTTCGAGTTATGCGATGCTCTAGCAAATTTTTAATGGTGTATGATGGACATAATCAGTGAGTTTCTTCATAAATGCTTGGCCATATTTGTGGATGATTTTGCGTTGTTTTCAACAAAAGATATGAATCCCTCTTTTTGGAAATGGTATTTGAGAGATGCAAAGAGAAATAAATATGTATAAATCCCTTAATTGCTCTTTGTGGTCCGAAAGCTAAGCCATATTGTATCCAAAATTGGCATTGAGATGGCCAAAGACAAAGTCCAATGTGTGTGTAGTAGGTTGGAGCACCAATCGCTCCGGGTCTATTTAATTGTGGCACTTACACACTTGCAAACAATAAGTTGCTAAGGTTAGGAGCAATTTAGCATAAATCTCTATAGAAGATTCATTCATGTATGTGTGCAACCAAGGCCCTACCATTATATGAGCTAATCTAGAAGGGAGTGAAGTTCGTATGAACCCAAGAATGTGGCTAGTTTTCAGTGCCTAGAGGAAGTGACCAGCAAGAAGCCAATCCTTCATCAACAAAACTGGGAATTAATATTCCATGTTCACGTAGATGCATTTAGTATGCCGATGGGAGCAATATTGGCCGAGCTTGATGGGAAGACGGACTACCCAATCTACTTCAACAGTTGCAAGTTCAGTGTAGTGCTAAATAGGGATATTCAACAGTTGCAAGTTCAGTGTAGCGCAATATTGGCCGAGCTTGATGGGAAGACGGACTACCCAATCTACTTCAACAGTTGCAAGTTCAGTGTAGCGCTAAATAGGGATATTCAACAAATGAAAGAGAGGCACTAGGAATGGTATTCAATGCAAACAAGTCCAGACACTATCTACTAGGAAAGCTATTCTACTTTTATGTTTACCATCATGCCACTCCTCTTTTTGATTAACAAGGTTGTAATTCAAGACACATTAATAAGATGGATGACCCAGGGAGGTCACCTAATAAAAATGTAACCTATCACGTGAGTTCAACAGAAGGGTATTTAAAGTTCTTGAAACTTACAGAAATATATATACAAAGGGCATTATTTTTTCAAATTTGAAAAAAACTTACAAATTTAAAAAGAAAATGGTATATTATATTCCTAAAAACATTCACAGATAAGGGGTTTTACAAACATGTATTGAACGCACGTGATATGGTAGTTTTACGCATAGCGAACCCCCCGAGATGGATGATGTTATTGTTAGAATTAAAATTCAAGATCTTCCACAAGCTAAGGAAGACTCACTATCGTGTAGAAATATTGTTTAGAAGGACAGAGGGAATCTCATAAACATCGTTAAGAGATGAGCCAGTGGATGCTTAGTTATTACAGAGCATGGAAATGGGCGGACCATATCCAGAGCGGAAGGACATATATGACTTCCTCCGGAACAAATTATTTCCATAGGATTGGTCACACCCCATAAGAAGGCACTAATCATTAAGAATTTGAAGTTCAATATCATAGGTGTATAATTATAGACTCGGGATTGATTGGGTACTTAGAAGATGTGTCCTATGTAAGGTAGGATGCAGGTCATTACAGATGCTCACATGGGGAGATCTAGGGGACATTGAAATACCTTACAAGAAACTCTTACAAATAAGATTATGGTGGGAAAGTGTGATGGACCATGTAAGGACGTTCAACAAAATTTATGACATTTGCCAGTAAATGGGAAGGCACACAACATCAGATATGATGTCTATGACCACCATACAGCCTTTGGAGATTTTCATGAAGTGGGTTTTGAACTTCATGGGTCCATTCAAGAAGGTAACCCCAAGGAAGAATAGGTATATAGTGCATGCTATGTTAGCAAATGGGAACACATAGTCTTCACATATGGCTATCTGATCAAGATAGTTTGAGACTTCATCAATAAAATTTTTAGATCCTAACTGAAATTTTCTTGATCAAGCATCAAAAATCCACTACGTATTATCCCAGATGCAATGGACAAGCCGAAAGTAGTAATAAGAGTATCAATACCATTTTGACCAAGATAGTATAGAAGGAGCCCCATAACTGGGATGAGAAGCTTCAGACGGAATTGCGGGCTTACAGAATAGCTCACAAGATCACGATTGGAATGACTCCATTTTGAATGGTATTTGTACAAAGGTAGAAGTGCCCATGGAATTTTCTATTCCTAGCCTCAGGATGGCAATTGAATATGACATGAATTTTAATTCCAAACTAAAGAATTAGGTGGATGAGATTGGACTGAGGAAAATGTTGGAACATGAAGTGGTTCACGAGAGAAGGAGTTTTGGCATGACAACAAGTTGAAGGTTAGAGAATTTAAGAAAGGAGGCTTGGTCTTGGTATACCAATCAAAGCTAGGCCCAAAGAAACCTAATAAAAAAATAGCCTGCTGGTCGAGATCATATGAGGTGGATTGGGTATTCTCAAATGGCACAGTTAGACTGAAAGACTTATTTGGGCTACTCCTACTAGGGGTCTATAATGGGGCCAATATCAAACTATATTACTCTAGATCAGATGAACCTCTAGCATTAGTAGATGAACACAAGAAGGTAGATTCTGAGTCTGAAGAACAACCATTGGATTTGTCTTTGGGGGTTCACCTTTTAAAAATACATATAACACGTGCATTGAAGAGGTATTTTCAAAACCCCTCTACACACACCCTTCATCATGAATTAAAAGATCCTTTTTCCTTCATAAAATTGTACCTTTTTCCAATTTCCAAATTTAAACCCCTCTTGTACATGTAAATCTGTAACTTTAGTATATAAAAAACCCCTCCGAGTGAACTCACGTGCTACACTTACATATTTTTAGGTGGACCCCTCGATGGATTTGTTCATGATCAAATCAGAAGTAGTTGGATTAGTTGAGGGATACGATACTAGTGATGACCTAAACATTGTTAGACATCATACCGAATTGGAAAGAATCTCAAGGCATCTAATTCTTATCATAGTCACTAACGGTGCACTAAAGACCAAATCTTTCCAAGTATCCCACTAGTAATCATTAGAAAGACGAACCAATGCATGGAGGACATGTCATATACAGTGGGCATAAGATCTGGGTGCAAAAAAAGTGGGGCATTCATGGGATGAATTAGGATTACTATTCATTCATTCCTTCACCTCCTACGCAACTCGTGTCTTCTCCTACAGAGCCACATCCTACGTCACCTTCATCATCTGTTGTTGCATCACCTTCACCCTCACCATCTACTGTTGTGCACCCCAACATGCCCACTTACTCGTGGTTTGCATCGTCATCATCTTCAAATGAGTTCTTATTTTCCACTCAAAGTTGGTCATAGAGCTTTACTATGGGAAAAAGGATACAACTGCTATCACAAGCCATGCAGGAGGCTAAAATAAATGAAAACACAATAGAAATTAGAAAGCTCCTCAACTAATCAAATAGAAATGTTGTGTACCTCATCTTAACATTATCAAGTATGTATTTTAGCTAAATGAAAGGGTTTTATTGAAAATATAGGGCATGCAACTACTGGTGGAGGCCGCTAAAATACCTTTTGATGGTGTTTTCATCCAACAAGTCATCAATACTTTTGATTCTAATACAAGGGCAATCACCATCACTGGTAGAACCCTTTGGATCACTATTACAACATTGGCACACATGTTTAGTTTATTGTTTGAGTCAAAACCTCAACCTTGCTCAATGGATGTGATTAGAAAATCTCTGCAAGAGAAACCACAAACTAAGAGAAATGTAAGGATGGGGGTCAAGGCATCCCAATTTTAGCCCTGGAGTACTAAGCAACATATAAGTTTGCTATTAAAGCCATTAGTTTGAAAAACAACCCCACCTATGTATCTGAAAAGCTGTTCCATATGCTATTGGCCTAGACAATGAATACTCAAGCCGTAATCAATTTGATATCCATACTCTTTAATAGTGTAATGATCCAGGCACAAAAGTTCAAAATTAAAATTTGCTCAAAGCATGGTATGTTTGGCAGTTTCTCTATTGGGGCAACCTGCATACTTGTGCTGCATGTCAATGTCACAAATGCTTTGGCTAAGCTTAGTGGGAGAGAAACACCTAAAGACCAGACTGTTGATCTAGAAAATCAGCAAGGGCAAACTACAGAATAGATGGATTTGATCACAGTGCGGCAAGGTGGGATTATTTTTCCATCCAACAACTACAACATCCAAGCCCACATCGAAAGACAAAAGATCACAAAGTAATCATGGGACCAATTAAAAGCTTGGACAAAAACAATTCCATTAATAATTTCCCATACCACTGCAAAGTCAGTTATTGGTAAGACCTACGGGTCATCGACAAATAAAGCAATTGTACTGCTAGGAACCCCACCAGAAGCCACAATTAAAGTCCCAATGAAGCTTGATCAACCCACCACATCTGAACAACCTATCATGGTGTATTCTTTGATAAGGAAGTCATCACTTGATAGGTTACAGGCTTTACAAAAGAAACTCATGCTGGGCAATCTAGTGGTGAATACATTGAGACAGGGTAGAACACTATCGTGCATACAATAGGCTAGATGGTGGACGCTCAAAGCTCCATTAAACAATCTGATGTTACCCAACTAGTAGTAGAAATTAAAGGGAATATAATTTAGCCTGAAGCACTAAGAGAGGAAATTTTTTGTGTCAAGAACTTTTGATTAATCCACAATGTCAACATGAAGAAAGCACAAAGATTGTTAAAGCACTTCAACAACAACTTGAGAGTCTGAAGCATCGAAATTCAACTCTTAATGTGGATAAATGGAGGGTGACAAGAAAACAATGCTCATCATGCAAAATTGAATCAGATGCCAGCCATGCTCAACAGCTTAAAGGAGGTGCATATAGTTCTGAAGTGGTCCATTCTAGATAAGTACATCTACCAAACCGTAGTAGATATATAAGATCAAGATGGGAATCTAACTCTGAACTATGAAGACCTCCAAAACTTAGTCAATACCATCAAGACAGAGTTAGAAGGAAAAACCGAAGTGTTCACAGCCACGTTGGTCAATTAGGAACTGATGGAACATCAACACTTGATTAATCTTGATGTGGATGATGATGAGGATGAAAATGATGATGAACCGAAGCAGGAACATCTTATTCATGATGTAGATGATGATGAAAATAAAGATCATGATGAACCAAAGGAGGATAAGTAAATTGAACAGGGGACAATCGATAAAAGGAAGTATAACAATGACCAATCCCCTCCACCTCCTCCAACACCAGGGGTAGCAACTGATGGCAATTAGATGTGTCATAATAATCAATATCTAATTCTCCTAAATGATTTTCTCATATTAAACTGATCATTTAATGTAGGGAAGTGCCAAGGGAGAAAAAGCTAGAATATTGGTTAAGTTAGCAGACCGGCCACAGTAGGGATCCAAAGGAGGGAAAATAGGGATCCAAAGGGGGGGGCCATCTGCAAAAGAGCCATGTGAAACAACAGGCTAAAAAGACCCTAAGGTTCAGCCCATTAAGACTTCCAAAATGCTAAGGTTCCAAAATTCAAAGGTTGTGTCCAAAGGTCAACCTTAGGGAAAATTGGATTCTTAGTGTGTGCCCAAAAAGTCTTTCTACATCCCTACATGGGAGGGGGCGAGCCCCAAAGCTAGGGGATGAGAGAGAAAGCCACACACACACACACAGGCTCCCTTTACACAAAGGGAATGAGGGACACATGTCAGCTCCCTAGGCCAGATGCCCACAAGGTATGTCCAATTCCTATTGGAAGACCCTTGAAGTGGACCAATGAGAATTAGGCTAGAGTAAATCTAGTTTAATTAATTTAAAAACATTTAATAAAAGAAACCAATAAGAATTAAGTGTCCTAGAAGACTATTGGGCAGTCTCCCAAGGGGTCCAATGAGCATTCAGGAGCCCCATGGCTTGCCTGATTCCTATTGGCCAGGAGGCAAAGGGGTCCAATGAGAGTTTAGTTTAATTATTTAATTATCTAAAGCTCTCACAAAAGGGGAAAGGGGGACACATGTCAGAAGTCTATCACTTATGCTGCTTAATCCCTATTGGCTTGACCTGGGGAGGTCCAATGAGGCAAAAGCCAGACTAACTTAGCAGCTAGGGCTCGCCCAAGAGAGAGAGGGGGCTGATTTTTGCTGGGCATTGACACACACACTCTCACACTTGACCATGTGTGAAGGGAAAATACTCTATCTCCTCCCAAGCTTTAATGGAGAGCTCATCACCTACTCCAAGCTTGTGAGATAGAAGCCTACATCAACACTCTCTTGGCATGTGGATGCAAATCCAACCAAGAGCCAAGCTTCAATGCATGCTCATCTTCTCTACCAAGCTAATTACTAAGCTAAGCTATGCTAATATGAGTGATTATGTGAGGAGATGTACTTCTTTCTCGTAAGATACTTCTTTTTCCTCTCAATCTACTCTCATACCCTGCTAGCTCTCACCATCTTCGAAGGTGTGTGAGGTCTTGGGTCTGAGAACGGGGATAATTCAAGTTGTGTTTGATTAAGTGTTTTGCTTGGTGTATGAAGCTTTCATCTTCATTGCACTAGCTCGTCTTGAAGGAACACAAAGAATTGTATTGTACAATGTCTCTCTTGATGGGAGAAACCATAATACAAAGCCTTTTGGAGGGGGGACCGGCTCCATGCAAATCCGGTCCTCAACTGTTGTCAATAGCTTAATTGCTCTCTCTTTTGAAAGTATTGTCGATGCTATCTAACTAGGTGTTATGCTTTTTGTTGCTCTCTCCACCCAAGCACTCTTGTAATTCTCATTAGGAATCAACTCTAATGAAATACTCACTATGTTCATGCTAATTTCCGCTACACATAAGATTCTAGGCCATTAAATGTTACATTGGTATCAGAGCACAAGGTTTCTCTTTTCTTGCTCAAGAAGGGAGGTCCTCAAGCTAGCTACAAATGGTTGGTATTATTAATTGCCTGTGAGTAAGTAGAATAGGGATTTTTCAGCCTTGCAGTGCGCCTGCCTTTGTGCAGTTAACGGGGCATCACCGTCGAGAGCTATGGTCTTAATAGTGGAGTCCTACGGGGCTTGCCTACGGCTTAACCACTATTGAGCTATTAGAAGCTTGACAGGAGCCGGTGCTGTTTTGGTGTCGAAAGACCCTCTCTTCTATTCCTTGCAATTAATGGTATTCGAGCCGCGGGTACAGTAGCTTGAGTGCTTTTTCTAAAGGGGTAAAGAGTAGTAGCAACTAGGGCTTGAAGTGCCAAAGTACACCTAAAAAGTTTACACCTAAAAGTTGTTAGAATGGCTGACAATATTAAAGAGAGTGAAATTAATGTTGATAACTTTGATTTTGCTCATGAGCAAGCTACTAATGATGCTTCAATGCTTGTTAATTATCTTGTTTCTAGGCTTCAACAAGCCATGGGCAATCCATCTCTCCAAAGTGAAGTGCAACGGCAGCTCCGTGCTCACGGGATTCTCCAAGCTCATCACCATGACGAGAGAACACCTAGGAAGCCTCCTTGTGAGACTACCAAAAGAGGTCTCTCTCCGATTCGGGAAGAAGAAGAGAATCCATATGAAGGGCTCAAGAACTTACTTCTTGATGATGCATCTCCTTCCCAAAGGAGAACTCAAGAGCCTCCACCGAAGGAACGAGAAAGAAGCGAGTCTCCCGCCACCTCGGCGGAGATGGCTCCACAAAGACGGCGGGCTAAACGCTCTCCATCACCACCAAAGCGGAGAAGACCATCACACTCTTCTCCACGCCATAATTCAAAGAGGGATGATAAAAAGCAAGAGAAGAAAAAGGCGAGAAAGAGGACACCCTCTTCTCCATCTTCTTTATCCTCTTCCTCTTATGAAAGCTATGGTGAAGACGACAAAGATCAAGACAAGAAAAAGGCGAGAAAGAGGTCACCCTCTTCTCCACCTTCTTCAAATTCTTCATCTTCTGAAGAAAGTGATGGTGGAACTTTTGAACCATCAAAAAGAAGAGGCCATAGGAAATCCTATGCCGCATGGAAGAGGTCGTCCAAGCTGAAGAAATTCAAAGAGGGAGGGAAGAGCATCTCTTTCCTTACCTATGATGGCACCTTCGGTGCTACAGACAAAGTTTTGGCCTTTATCCAGCAATTCGATGCGGCGTTTGGAGATGAGGGCTTCACGGAGTCCTCTAAGCTACGCCATGTAGCTATGCACTTTCAAAAGTCCGCCAGACAATGGTGGTCTAGCCTACGAGCCAACGGTGAAGCTCCACGAACATGGAAGGCTTTAAGAGCTTCCATTATGAAGCAGTTTTTGGCCACCGATGCCAAAGACAAAGTACTCACCGAATGGCGAAGCTTAAAGCTCTCTCCCAATGAATCCATCCACAAATATGTAGACAAGTTTTGGGACCTACAACTCAAAGCCACTGTCTTCAAAAAGTTGGATTTTGGAGAGCAAAAGCAACAATTTTGTGCGGGCTTAACCGAAGAAATGGCGGAGTATGTCAACTCCCAAAGGCCACGTACCATATCGGCGGTAATACACCATACTATGGTGGCCTCGCGAATCAATTTCCAAACGGGGGGTAAAAGAAATAATAAGCCCCCGGAAAACAAAGGTTCCAATGAGCCTAAGGGGAAGGACAATGTCCAAAAGTCTCCTAAGGGCAATTCCAACAAAGCTAAAGAGAAGGGAGTTTACAAAGGAAAGAATAAACTCTCTCCTGAAGAGCTTGAGCGTTATCGTAAAGATAACCGGTGTTTCAAGTGCGGCGAACAAGGGCATGCGTACCGCGCTTGTCCCCAAAAGAACAACCGCCAAGATCCTCCTAGAGCTTCTTTGGTTGAAATCCAAGAGGAGGAGATTCACCAAACTCACCACAAAGGATCTCCTCTATGCCATGCTTGGGGAAAGGTAAGAGAACATGATGCTTTTATTCTCTTTGACCCTGGTTCTACTCACAATTTCATATCTATGGAGTTAGCCACCAAGCTAGGCATACAATCCTACGAGATGGGAGATATCCTACCCGCAGACAGTGCCTTCAAGGGGCAAGAAGCTTCAGTCACTCCCTTAATCGGGAAATTGAGGCTTCATGTCCAAGGCTATGTGGACAAAGAGGATTTCTTTATCTCTCCTCTCAAGCATGAGGATGTAATCCTAGGGGCACCATGGTTTGACCGTCTGGCTGCCCATGTTAAATTTCCTGAAAGGAGAATCTCCTTTAAGTTCAGGGAAAAGGACATGTATATAGATGCTAGGGAGATGGGTAACACCATCCCCATTGTACATACACCAGCTTTCAACAAGTCAATAAAGAGCTCTATTTCCGTGTACATGATTTTTGTTAAAGATTCTCAAAATGAACCTAATGCTTTAGCAAAAGAAAATAAAAGCAACCAAAAGGAATTAGAGTTATCCAATTTTCTCAAGGGGTTTCAAGATGTCTTTATTGACGACATCCCTTCTGAGCTACCTCCTAAACGAGGTAATGACGACCATGCAATTGAACTTCTTCCAGGAAGTTCACCGCCTAACAAACCTCCTTATAGAGTTTCTCAAGCTCAACAAGAGGAGATTATGCGGCAAGTGCATGAGTTAATTGAGAAGGGCATGGTTAGGCCTAGCTCATCTCCATTTTGCTCACCTGTGCTATTAGTGCAAAAGAAAGACGGCACATATCGTATGTGTGTCGACTATAGAGCACTAAATAGGATCACTATCAAGAATAGGTTTCCCGTTCCACGGGTAGAAGACCTATTTGATAAGCTACAAGGATCGACCTACTTCAGTAGGATTGACCTAAAAAGTGGCTATCATCAAATAAGGATAGTTGATCAAGACATTGTAAAGACCGCATTTCGTACTACATTTGGTCTTTACGAATACATTGTCATGCCTTTTGGCTTGACTAATGCACCAGCCACATTTAACCGCTTGATGGAGAAGCTGTTCAGACCTCATCGAACCTTCACTGGAGTGTTCTTTGATGATATTATCATCTACTCTAATTCATTAGAGGAACATAAGCAACACCTCCAGGTAATATTTCAAGTTTTAAGAGAGAATAAACTTTATGTTAATCGAAAGAAAAGTGAATTTTTCTTGCAAGAGATTCAATATTTAGGTCACATTATCTCTCAAGATGGAATCCAAATGGATCCATCCAAGTTAGAGGTAATAAAAGGATGGCCTAAACCAAGGAATCTTCATGAACTAAGAAGCTTTATAGGTATGTGTGCATACTATAGACGCTTCATAGAAAAGTTCTCACAAATTGCGGGACCATTACATGACCTAACAAAGAAAAATGTTAGGTATACGTGGTCTGCTAAGGAGAACAATGCTTTCGAAAAGCTTAAAGAAAAGCTTATCTCTCAACCTGTGCTTACACTACCGGATCTCTCAAAACCATTTGAGGTCCAATGTGATGCTTGTGGTGATTGCCTTGGGGCTGTTTTGCTCCAAGAAGGGCACGCCATAGGCTATGAGAGTCGAAGGCTCGACCCTGTTGAGCAAGCTCTAGGCATATACGAAAAAGAACTCCTTGCAGTTCTACATGCCTTAGACTCATGGAAGCACTATTTATTGGGGACTCCTTTCATTCTGCGAACGGATCACCAAAGTCTTAAGTACTTCATGACGCAGACCAAGCTCTCCGACAAACAAATGAGGTGGGAAAATTTCCTTTCGCAATTTCATTTTCATATTGCTCACATTGCTGGCAAGCATAATCAAGTAGCCGATGCACTCTCAAGACGACCGAGAGTGAATGCGGTTTCCATAGCAACTCACAATGATCTATCTTTAATGATAGATGAGTATGCTATTGATCCCGATTTTAGAGATGTGATTTCAGCCCTTGCCTTAGGGAAGAAAGAAGAACCATTTACTTTACAAGATGGCTATCTTCTCTATGGCAATAGACTATGCGTTACTAACTCACTACGTGAGAAAGTAATGTATGAATCTCATGCTCCCCCATATGCGGGGCATAGAGGGATTCAGTCTACCCTAAAGGGAATTGAAACATATTTCTATTGGCCTACCATGAAAGTGAACATACATGAGTATGTTTCCAAATGTGTGGTATGTCAAAAGACAAAATTTGATAGAGGGAAGCAACTTGGATTGCTTCAACCCTTGCCAATCCCTAATTCACCATGGGAGAGCATATCCATGGATTTTATCTTTGGATTACCTAAGTCTATCCATGGGAATACGGGAATATGGACGATAGTAGACAGGTTCAGTAAACAAGCTCATTTTATACCTGTCAAAAAGACTATCAAAGCCCATCAAATGGCAACCCTCTTCATTTCGCAAATTTTCAAGTACCATGGCTTGCCAATTTCCATAGTGTCGGATAGAGATCCTAGAATCACCAGTAATTTCTGGAAGGGTCTCTTTGAGAATTTAGGAACAAGGCTAAACTTCTCTTCGGCCTATCATCCACAAACTGATGGCCAAAGTGAAATAGCTAACTTAACTATTCTCGATCTACTAAAAGCCTATGTAACGGAAGTAGATCAAAGATCCCAATGGGAGAAGTACTTACCCTTAGTAGAGTATGCTTACAATAACACTGTACATACTTCTACAGGAAAAGCACCTTTCGAGGTAATTGAGGGAAGATCAAAAAGTCCCTTGCTACTTAAGGTACATGGGAAGATCTTCGCTGCAGATGAGTATAGCCGAGACCTACAAGAATCTTTCCAAAAGATTAAGGATGCTATCTCTATCTCACAGCAAAGGCAAAAGGCTGCTGCTGACAAGCACAGAAGAGCCCAAGCCTTTAAAGAAAACGATTGGGTCTTGTTAAAGTTTCCCAAGGCTCGATTAAGGCACACGACGGGCAAGAATCCTACGGGCCACCAAAAGTACTATGCTAAACTAGCAAAAAGGTACTATGGTCCCTTCCAGATTCTTAGGCCAATCAATGAGATGGCCTATCAACTTAAGTTGCCCAATCATTGGCTCATACACAATGCTTTTCATGTGAGCCTCTTAAAGCCTTACAAAGGAGAGCCACCTCAAGAACCAACTATTGAAGACCCACCGGAGATCGAGGACCACGAGGAGGTGCTGCAGCCCGAGTCCATTCTCCGACATGAAGACAAGGTATTAAGAGGCGGTAAGACTATCCGACGATATCTTATTAAGTTTAAGAATTATCCTTTTGAAGATGCTAGATGGATGCAAGGCATACAATTAAAGGATAACCTAAACCTTGTCAATGCTTACAATGCTTCCCAAGAGTAAGAAAATGTACAAAATGTTAAAAATGAACAAAAATTTTTGTCTTATAAGACTCTCTTTTTCTTTATTTGTGCACAAAAATGAAGTAGTATGCATGCTTAGATCAAGTTTGCGGAGACGACGTCTCCCGAACACCAAGTAGAGCTTGTCACTCTACTATGGAAGATTGATAGGACTAATGTGCAGACATGCTTGCGGCAGCCTCAGGCTCTCAAGCGCCAAATGGACTAGTCATCCATTATGGAATGATGTCGTAGGGTAACATAGGGATCCTCTACCCGCTAAGAAAAGGACTCATGCATATGCTTTATCTTCTCTACACCATAGTCGAGGACGACTATGATTTCAAGAGAGAGGTAATGTCATAATAATCAATATCTAATTCTCCTAAATGATTTTCTCATATTAAACTGATCATTTAATGTGGGGAAGTGCCAAGGGAGAAAAAGCTAGAATATTGGTTAAGTTAGCAGACCGGCCACAGTAGGGATCCAAAGGAGGGAAAATAGGGATCCAAAGGGGGGGGCCATCTGCAAAAGAGCCATGTGAAACAACAGGCTAAAAAGACCCTAAGGTTCAGCCCATTAAGACTTCCAAAATGCTAAGGTTCCAAAATTCAAAGGTTGTGTCCAAAGGTCAACCTTAGGGAAAATTGGATGCTTAGTGTGTGCCCAAAAAGTCTTTCTACATCCCTACATGGGAGGGGGCGAGCCCCAAAGCTAGGGGATGAGAGAGAAAGCCACACACACACACACAGGCTCCCTTTACACAAAGGGAATGAGGTACACATGTCAGCTCCCTAGGCCAGATGCCCACAAGGTATGTCCAATTCCTATTGGAAGACCCTTGAAGTGGACCAATGAGAATTAGGCTAGAGTAAATCTAGTTTAATTAATTTAAAAACATTTAATAAAAGAAACCAATAAGAATTAAGTGTCCTAGAAGACTATTGGGCAGTCTCCCAAGGGGTCCAATGAGCATTCAGGAGCCCCATGGCTTGCCTGATTCCTATTGGCCAGGAGGCAAAGGGGTCCAATGAGAGTTTAGTTTAATTATTTAATTATCTAAAGCTCTCACAAAAGGGGAAAGGGGGACACATGTCAGAAGGCTATCACTTATGCTGCTTAATCCCTATTGGCTTGACCTGGGGAGGTCCAATGAGGCAAAAGCCAGACTAACTTAGCAGCTAGGGCTCGCCCAAGAGAGAGAGGGGGCTGATTTTTGCTGGGCATTGACACACACACTCTCACACTTGACCATGTGTGAAGGGAAAATACTCTATCTCCTCCCAAGCTTTAATGGAGAGCTCATCACCTACTCCAAGCTTGTGAGATAGAAGCCTACATCAACACTCTCTTGGCATGTGGATGCAAATCCAACCAAGAGCCAAGCTTCAATGCATGCTCATCTTCTCTACCAAGCTAATTACTAAGCTAAGCTATGCTAATATGAGTGATTATGTGAGGAGATGTACTTCTTTCTCGTAAGATACTTCTTTTTCCTCTCAATCTACTCTCATACCCTGCTAGCTCTCACCATCTTCGAAGGTGTGTGAGGTCTTGGGTCTGAGAACGGGGATAATTCAAGTTGTGTTTGATTAAGTGTTTTGCTTGGTGTATGAAGCTTTCATCTTCATTGCACTAGCTCGTCTTGAAGGAACACAAAGAATTGTATTGTACAATGTCTCTCTTGATGGGAGAAACCATAATACAAAGCCTTTTGGAGGGGGGACCGGCTCCATGCAAATCCGGTCCTCAACTGTTGTCAATAGCTTAATTGCTCTCTCTTTTGAAAGTATTGTCGATGCTATCTAACTAGGTGTTATGCTTTTTGTTGCTCTCTCCACCCAAGCACTCTTGTAATTCTCATTAGGAATCAACTCTAATGAAATACTCACTATGTTCATGCTAATTTCCGCTACACATAAGATTCTAGGCCATTAAATGTTACAAGATGGGTGACACACAAGGAGAAGCAAATGAACCTAGAAACCAATTTGAGAATCAAGGCAAGTAGTACGTGGATCCAAATCAATGGTTCCAAATTGAGCAATCCCCAAATCAATCAGCCATAGTACAACAACAAACTGGGTCCCTAACCAGGGCAGATAAGGGAAAAGCTGTAATGACTTATCAAGAATTAGGAGAGGATTGAGATCACTCTACACTTAGCCTTAGTTTGAACAAGAATTTGGGGGGGAGGGGGGAGGGGATGCATATTTGGATCTGGGGTTATTTCAAATGTTGTATGTGGGGGAAAAAAAATGATTGACCAATGGAAGATAATTAGCTGGCATGAACAACTAACATGCAAGCTTTCCCCATACCCCAACACAATCCAATTTTTGGAGCGGGTTCTAAAACATGTACTAGCTCCAATTGATATACTAGTCAACCCTCATGCACAAAAACTCACAACAATTAACATTCAAAGTTTAGGTTTGCAGTTGGGAACCTAGGATATTGTCCTTCATACCAATGTATGAAAGACATCAGGCTAGAAACACATACACTATTAATGAAAATGTAGATTACTAGGAGAATACTGGATCATAAAGTGAGTATGTTGCTTGAAAACAACACATCTAGTAGCAAAGGGCTCAAGACCATAATGAGCCTTCAAGAACACGAAATAGACTTAAAAGAATTTGTTCCATTTGGTTTGAATCTTGCGAAAGATGATGATGCAAGAGAATTAGATAGTTTTGAACCTCATTGAGTTAGTACCTGATTTGCTAGCCCTCATGTATGCTATGCCAATGAAAGATGATGAAATCCCCATATAAAATGCTTCGCCAATGAAAGATGATGAACTCCCTAGATTTTATACTGCTTTGTACCCAAAATATAACAAACCAGCTATTCAGCAAGGGTACATCAAGGTAGTAGACTAGATCAGAGAACAATATGAAAAAAGTAAGGATGTCTGGGCCGCTTGGAAGAATTCTCTTAACGAGATTGAACAAAAGGTCACATTGTCAGATCTGAAGGATGATTTAATCAACTTTAGATGCATGATGGCATAGCAGAGGAGGCATATGAATACATTGATCAAGTACACCAATGAGCTACTCCAATTGTCTATTGAAGCATCAAAGATTCTAGAGAAGGAGCTAACCAATAAAGCAACTTTTGAACCTCGATTCAAAGAAATGGCTAAAATTCTATTTGAGACTCAAATCAAGGCTAGCTAGCCACATCCAATTGCGAGTTGGACTCATACCACATCGATTTGTCATAAGTTAGATAGATCCAGAATCACTAGAGGAATGAAAACTCTCTATGATGTTGATACAAAGAACTGGAACGCTCTGAAGCCATACTAAGTTGAGATGATTATTGATCGTAGTAGGGAGCAACTATAGCAGGAGGAAATCTAAAGGCTCATTCAAAAGGATCATGCTAGCTCCAATATTCAACTTAGGACATTTCATGTTCCACCTCAGAGGGTTCAAAAGATAACACGTAAGAAGGATCTAGATAAACAAAAGCAGTAATATTTCACAAGAGCCTGAGATGAATTGTAGAAGAGAAAGATGGAAGGAGTTTGGGTGGATCAAGATAACTCAATTCATATTGGATAAACAAAGATTCCACCTACAAGTATTATGGAACCATCCATGTGGGCCCAATTAGCATCAGATGGATATCTGCAATTTTGGAATATGCCAAACTTCAAAGAAAGTGAAGGAGGAATGTAGATGTCTCATCATAACCTTTGTGTTATCGACCTAGATTGTGGTGTAAAACCCTTATATCCACAATTGTGAAGGATAGATGCCTCCCTCACTTCTATTTCTTCTATTCTTACTTTTTTGGATTAATGAAGGTGTCATCAATGAGACCTAAGAACAAAGAAAGGTCTAACTATCAAGTCCCCTCAATCTCTGGGTTGGGGAACTTCAAGAATGAAGCTATGTAGTATAAAGAATGGGTGTGGGACCAAATATCGCATACCATGGCACGTGGATTCTTTAAGATGTTAGTTGATGTTTTCTTCTCATTCAACTGTGTCCTTTGGACATTGCTATCTTTGGTCAACTTCCATTTGTCTTTACACTAAGATTTGAGTTTTGATCTTTCAAAATCTTGACTTGTTGTTGATGTGCCTTAATAGCCTTCACGCTTTCTTCTTGTTTACATTGTAGATTAATTAGAAGATCTTTGACATGGATATTTTCTTTTTGTAGTTTTTAGACTAAAGGATTTCCCTTTCAAGGCTTTCTTCCAGATGAGAAACACAAAATTTTTGATGGAGCTCTGAGATTCCATCATCTAACCTTTTGCATCCACAATGGTATTCCACCTTGTCTGGATGGTGGCAAAACATCCATCAGTGACTATTTCTTTGCCTATCCGATCAGTCTCATAGGTGATTATATGCATCTTATAGGGAACAAGTAACTTTCTAGATGTATTTATAGCTAAATTTCCCACCATGTAACTTAGTTGAGTACATGCAATCCGTCTATCCAATTAGTCTCATAGGTGAGTACAAGCATCTTATAGGGAACAAGTAACTTTTGAGATGTATTTACAACTAAGTTTCCCACCATGGGGTTCTTTTGCAAAGCTTGCAACCTATCCATTGATGTTTTTATTATTAAAGAATTTATCACTACAGTTTGCTCATAGGTCGTGGCATGATCAGGCTTCTTTGGAACTTCACTTGTTTTTTTTGTGTGGTTTTGGAAGCACGATCATTTTGTCTATCAAAGTCCCCTAAATCTTACCAGTGACTAATGTTGTGGTGGTCTAAATAATTGTTGTTGGAATTGCTTTAGTCCAATCTCTAAGGTGGTTTCTTAATTCCTTTGTAATCTTTTTCTTTTTGATGTTGTCTCGTATGTTGTGGCTTCTGGTTGTGCAAGATCCCTCTTTGTCCCTATTGACCAAAGCCATCTATTCTTCAGTTTGTCCTTGTTGAGATTTCGGATCAACAATCTAATCCTTACGTACTATTCCTCACTTATATTTTCCAAATCATTTGTCACATTCACATGCACGGGTATGTTGGTTTTTCATTAGAAAAATTGTAATGCATACCATGCTTTGAACAGATTCTAAGTTTTCACTTGTGCAGTCTCGGTTATTACACTATTGAATAATATTGAACTCAAATTGACTATTTCTTGAGTGTTCATTGTTTTCGTCTCAATAGCATAATGAACAAATTCTCAGAAACATAGGTAGGGTTATTCTTTAAGTTGATAGCTTCAACATAAAAATTGTATGATCATTTGTATTCTAGTGTTAAAATTGGGATGCCTTGAACCCCATCCTTATGATTCTTTTTGGTATGAGGTGTCTCCTTTAGAAAGCTACTAACGACATCAACTAAGCAAGATTGAGGTTTTGAATAAAAAGGTAAACTAAAAACTTGTGCTAATGATATAGTAGTTATTTGAAGGGGTTTTCCATTGATGGTGACTACACTTGCATCAGAGTCAAAATTATCTATGACCTGTTGAGTCAAAGTAGCATTAAAAGGAATTCTAGTGGCCTCCAAAACCACTTACATGCCCTAGATCTTCAGTAAAGCTCTCTCTTGTAGCTGGAATACATATTTACCGATGTCTTAATGAGGCACATACCATTGTTCTTCTGTTGCTTGAAGTAAATCTTCAATTTTTGTTGCCTTCTCATCTATGTTGTCCTTCATGGTTTGTGTTAGGCAAAGGCGGTGTGCCTCATCATGCTTTGCCCATGTCCGTCGGCCAGTGTTCGACCGCCCACATTTATATCCTTATTCTTTATACGTACAAAGAATAAGGAGCTCTCACTCAGATTCTCATATGGTGCTCATACAGTGAGATTTGGAAGCTCCACTCGCATCCTGTGTACTCTCTCTCTCCCCCCTTTGCACTCTCTACAGATGCACTGCATTTGCACACTCACAATTGGTATCAGAGCTTCGCAATAGATGGAGTGCTACAGAGAAGTGAGCTTTCGGGTATGGTGAGCTCCCTTTCGGTGGAAGCTTGAGATCGGTGACAAAAAACCAGATCTGTGCTCATGGAAGATTAACGGACATTCCCAAACTTGAGAGAAGGGTGTATTGCAAGTGTGTATGCTTTTTTGCAGTCATACTTGCAGGAAAAATGAGATTTTCATTTTCGTAGGTCATTTTTCGAGCTTCAAACAGTGTTTTTTGCATAAGTTTTGCTTCGAAATGTGATTTATGCAAGGTTAGGGTGTAACCTATGGTTTTGGCATGCTCCGGACGCAATGGTGATGTCCATTTGGACTGATTTTGACCTCTAAAAGCAGCAACTATTTATTGTGTGTCGAGGATTCCACACATGGTTTGCTCTCGAATGTGAGAGTGATATTGGTTGTAAGTTTGCTCACAGGTGGGAGGATACGATGTATGCCTTATGTGGCTTGATGCTCATGGAGAGTCATGTGGTTGTAGTTTGAGCTCGACAATGTATGCCTTGAGCATTCTTTTGGGCAGTCATAAGTAGAGCAGGTATTTGTGTACTAGATTTGCAGGTGTTTACAATGATGTATGCAAAGTTTGGAGATTGGTGCATGCATTTGGAGTGCGGCTTGATGCACTTTGGTTGCTCATGGTTTTGAGTGTACATTCATTTTGGTTATTGGTTTTGTAGCCGTTTTACTGACGAAACTCTGGTAAAATTTTCCCAACAGTTTTATGCGCATCATTGGTGCAATCAAGATCGCGATTGCTTGTAGCACTCAGGATTTGCGTGCAGTGTTTTCCCTTTTGGGTGGTGCATCGCGAGCGTGTTTCACTCTACAGTTTTGGTCTTGAGCTGTGAGTGCTCGGCCATTTGGAGCTTCCAGTTTTGACTCCCAGCTACATGTTGAGTCTAGTACCCCCTAGGTGTTGCCATTTGCATTTGAGGACATCTTCTGTAATGTTTTGGCTTGCGTACCAGTTTTGACACAGTAGGTGTCTTGAGATTTTGCTTTGTGTATGCTTTTGTGGGATAGTGACTGGAGTTTAGTCGCCATAGTTTGTGATTGAGCTTAGCTCTCACATCGATAGGTTTTGTCAGTTTTGACACAATTTGGTGTTCTTGTACCCACTCTCACAGGAGTGAGGATTTGTGTATGCTACAATTTTTTGGCACATTGTTCATTCATTGACACATTTTGGCAGCATTTTTTCACTCACATATGTATGTCATTTGTGGCACCGTTGATTGATACTTTGGCTAGAGCGGTTTGGCTTTGTATATGACTTTGCGAGGTGACTCTGGATGAGTACATTCCCATATTGGCCATTTGGGCATTTGTTGTTGTCTCCATTACAATTTACAGTTGAGTTTTTGCTCCAGTTACAAGGGAGACTCTGCTAAAATTTTACCAAAAATGTATGCCTATTGTAGAGGCTAGTGCGCTTGACCTTTTGGTCGCCTTCTTTGCTTGAGACAGTGGTGTGATCTCTTCCCTTCCCTCTCTCACGTATCTTGTCTTCGCACCCGCACTCCCAATCTCCAGTTGTACTGACGTTTGTGCTATTGCATCCTATGAAAACAATGCCTCTGAATGTGTCCTGTGTGTCCACAATGCCAACAGGTGCGTAGTCTCCGTCTCTGAGACCTGCGTCTCACTCTGGACGCATCTCTGGACTCTAAAGTGCCATTTCTTTGACACAATAGCTGCCATAAATATCTAGTTGTACGTGCTTGCATAACTATGCAATAGATAGACTCTACTTTGACGTTCAAGATCAATTGCATCTCAAGCTCTCTCTGCCATAGCCGAGCTCCGAGCTGAAGGCACTGCCATACTCCACCAGTTGTTGTGTATGAGGCTTCACACGATGATGAGGTTGTTCTTGCTTCCATGTTTACTCCTGAGGTTCTCATGTCATGCGATGGCACATTACCTCGCAGTGGATGCTAGATACTGATGCTTCATTTCACATCTTGCGGAGACGCGAGTACTTTAGCTCGTATCCAAGCGGTTTGCTTGGACATGTGCGTTTGAATGATGGTTCAATCCATGACATTGTTGGTGCCGGAGATGTTCAAATGTCATTGCCCAGTGAAGCAATGCTAGTGCTGAGGCATGTTTGCCATGTGTCGAGTTTGACTCGGAGTTTGGTCTCCGTGAGTCAGTTGAGAGACAGTGGGTGCCATGTTGTGCTAGATGAGCACGGTTTTAGTTTTCATTGTGGACAGCTTGTTTTATCGAGAGGTGATAGTGTTGATAGCACATATCCAATGCATGTTAGTCACATGAGAGATGGCACTATCTCTGTGAAATTGCTGCAGCCATTTAGACAGTAGAGACGGATTTCCTTTGCTAGTGGGTTTCATGATGCTTTGCATTTGTGTCAGCAGAGCACTGAGACAGTCATGTGTGTGCCTACTGAGGTTAAGCAGTTAGAGCAGGCAGGCCGTTGTGAGATACAGCTAGTTGTGCATTTTGGCTTGTCGAGACAGTGTTATCTCTGGGGATGCACAAATTTGTCAGTCATCGGTTGAGGTGACATCAGTTGATCCAGATATCGATGCATTGTTTTATGATGCATCTAATACGTTTGAGGGTGATAGTGTCCTTCAAACAGCTATGTGTGATTGCAATGGTGCTGGTTTTTTTGGTTTTGCAGTCATTCTCAGTAGATATGCCTTTGCCAGATGATGCTGACATGGTGATGCATAGTCAAGTGGTTCCTGATGAGGATGCATATGGCACTGAGGTTGCTGATAGGGATAGGTTGGCACACATAGTGCATGTTTCATTGGCTTTCGTGTCTCTCATGTCTGACCTTTTGGTCTCAAGACCTGATCTTGCTTATGTGGTTGGTGCATTTGCAATGGGAGTTGTCAGTCGTGCGATGAATGACACTGGCACTGTGCATTATGGAGCCATGCAGGTCGTCACTCAATACCTGCATAAGGAGTGTCATCGTAGCTCTAGCCCTAGTGGTATGCATGTTGCATCTACACTAGAGTGGTTACAGAGTGAGCTAGTGGGCATAGGTTGAGAGCCGTCTTCTCTCACCTCTTGTATATACTAGTTGTAGGCTAGTCTTCTCGCCACTTATCGGCACACAGCCTTTAGTGGGAGAATGTTAGGTAAAGGTGGTGTGCCTCACCGTAATTTTTCCATGTCCGTCAACCAATGTCCGACCGTCCACATTTATCTCCTTATTCTTTATACATACAAAAATAAGGAGCTCTCACTCTGATTCTCACATGGTGCTCATATAGGAGATTTGGGAGCTCCACCCACATCCTGTGTACTCTCTCTCTCTCTCTCTCTCTCTCTCTCTCTCTCTCTCTCTCCTTCGCACTCTCTACCGCATTTGCGCACTCACAGCTTGTGACATTAAATTTCCTCATATATTCCATCTTAGATTAAGTCTCTTTGATGCTAACTTTGATAGGTGTAGCAGGACCAAGTCTCCTTTCTTGAATTCTCTAACCTTCACCTTGCTGCTATCATGCTAGTACTTCTTTCTCTGTTGGACCACTTTGTATTCCAATATTTACCTCTGTCTAATCTCATGTAACCTATTCTTCAATGCCGAATTGAAATCCATGTCATGTTCAATGGCCATCCTGAGGCTGGTAACAACAAACTCCATAGGCCCAACTACATCTATATCATACACCATTTGAAATAGAGTCATCTTGATTGTGATCTTTTGAGTTGTTCTATAAGACCACATCATTGTATAAAGCTTTGTATCGCAGTTATGGGGCTCCTTCTATGCTATCTTGATTAGAATGGTCCTATTACTACTCTTAGATTTTCCATTACATTTTTTCTTTTCAATGCTTGATCTAGAAGATTTGAGTCAAGATCTGAACTGTTTCATTGATGAAATGAGTTTGGTTTGAAACTATCTTAATCGTACAACCATATATACTGACTATATGCTCATACAAGAATCATGTTGTTGACTTTGTTGTGTTGTTGGGCACTTGATATAGCATGTGGCCATCACAATATACCTGTTCTTCATTGGGGTTACCTTCTTGAATGGACCTATGAAGTCTAGAGCCCACTTCATGAAGAATCCCAATGGCTGTATTGTGGTCAAAGGAAAATATCACAAGTGTTTGCAAATATCCCTTACATCATTCATCATACTTTGCCACCATAACCCTACCTGTAAGATTTTCTTGTAAGTGATTTCATTGGAAAAATCTCCACCTCAACTCCCACTTTGAGCCTCTGTAATGATCTACCTTACATAGGCACACATCTTCTAAGTACTCCATCAATTCCAAGCCTGTATAATGATCCTTCTATGATCGTGAAGTTTAGACTCTTAATGATCAGTGTCTTCTTACTAGATTGGGATTAATTCTCTGGAAATCCTTTGAATTGGAGGAATTCATACACCTCCTACCATTATGGATCTAGCTCGTTCGTTGCCATACTCTGGAATAACTCAGCGTTGGCTATCTCATCTCTTAGTGATGGTTCTGATATTCCTTTTGTAGTTTTGGACAAGAAACCTACACCGCAATGAGCCTTTCCTAGCTTGTGGAAGATTTTGAACTCAAATTTCAATAAGAACATCATCCATCTTAATAATTGGCCCTAAATTACCACCTTCTTAATTAGAAATAGGAGTTCTTGATTGTTAGTATACCTGCAATGCCTAACACCTATCAATTTTGCCCACCATAATGTATGTTGCAGAATTTGTAAGACCCTCATTTGAGGAGAAGCCAATAGTGCACATATATATTGTGGATTCCAGCTTACATCCTGATGAGGTCTATATTTGTTATCGTGGATGGTACTGTCAGGACAAGGATCCTAAGCCTAGGGGGTCAGGGACCTGAGCTAGGGGCTTGGATTGGGACCAATGTGGATTGGGGATCCATATTATGGCTAGGGCTAGGAGCCGGTCTATACATAGGGTGGTAGGGCGGTGGATCCAACATGACAGTCTCCTAGGCTTTACATTGGTATCACAGCTCATGGGGAGGGAGGAGCTATGGAGGAGGAGGGAGCTTTGCATGTTTTTTGCACAGATGATTGCGTGATGTCTCTCTCTCTCATCGAGATATCTCTCTCTCTCTCTCTCTCTCTCTCTCTCTCTCTCTCTCTCTCTCTCTCTCTCTCTCTCTCTCTCTCTCTCTCTCTCTCTCTCTCTCTCTCTCTCGGGTGATGGGACCGCGTTCCTACAGAGCCGACGCTAGAAAAGACAGCGGTGGGAAGGCGGGCTTAGCCGAGGAGGGGAACAAGGGATAAAACATTTAAGTATTTAAGTGGTGTTGGTATCTGAAAGTCCTTCGGCATATTGTGAGGCATATTGGAAACTCTGACACGATGTACTCATGTTTCAGTTTGCCCTTTACTTTCGAATTGGTTATGTCATCATCTGCATTTTGTTGGATTTGTGAATACCAATTTATGCCACGATGGCCGTCCAAGGGGTAGGTTGCACTTTATCAAGCAAGGCTTGATTGCCAGTACAACGTGGCTAGTATTACCTTTAGTCACTTCCATTTCTCGGCATGGAAGATTAACTAACATGCCTGATCATTCATGTACAAAATTGCATGCATACGCCTTCTGCATATGGGACATATTTATCATTGGAAAAATTGTTTTATGCATGCAATGTTGCATCCATTATTGGCATAAGACCCATGCTTCCCTTGCTAACTTGATTCAAGCATGGTTTGCATACCTATTGCACTGATCTGCAGCATGGCTCATCAGCGGTTCAATTTGATGCAAAAGCATAGCAAATTCGCGATGCTTTAGAATCTCAAGGAGATGATCGGCACAACCTATTGCTCGACTTGATGAAGGGTGCAAAGTGCTTGGCATGGCTGACTGATGGTCACTGCTTCTAGAAGTCGACAAAGGATGCTTGCCACACATCACTAGCCAATTTTGGTTGAAATTGCTCGACAAGGTCGATTTTCCTTTGCTATGACATCTGTCTATTAGCAGGACCGGAGTCTCCATTAGCTATGAGCACAGAAAATCCATAAGTACTTATGTGAAGCAAGGCTTCAATTTCAACATCTGGCATTGACATTTCCAGTGTTTGGAATATGCTACACGCATACGAACTTAGGGGAATTTTTCAATATGCCTGCAAGTTTTTTTTTCCATTACGTGCCAGACGAGCGTAAATGATACCTGAGGGTGTATATGATATACTTGACAAGGGGTTACATCCAAATGACCAGGTTAGACAGTTTTCCACGCATCAAGGCTTCTCACTTGTGCCAAGATACTGCCCTTTGACTTGGAATCAAGGGCATTGGCACATAAGTTTGGGGAACTGGCAAAAATATCACTTCACAAAATCCCTACCGGTCTAGATTGTGCAAGGCAGTTATGGTTTTAGCTCCCACATTTGAAGCCATCACTCTTGCCAAGGGCTTCAAATTATGCATGCACGGTGTGCTAGCTAGGTGGAGTCAATTCTACCACCTCATGAAATATGCTTCCGCTATAACACCAAACACTTTGTCAAGGACAAGATTAGTTCTGGATTGTTTAACATGATTTTTGGGTTGCTATCAACACACAACAACACTAAAAAGAACCTAAAATTCAGACTTAATTCAAAGGCAAAGTGCTATCATTAAGTCACATTGGTGTCGTCACAACCACATACACGGTAGGTGGGTCAGTTTGTGACTTGTTTGTGTTTTTTTTGTTTCCTCTCTAGATGAGAGAGTCATAGCAAAAAACTGTTGCATGCTTATAGGATAAGCTACACATTAGGCATAAGATGCACAAGAGCTCATGGCAATCAACTATGTACGTCATAGTCGTTTAAGGAAAGTACCTCAGCCCAACATGCTCTTCTTATCTCTCTTTCTTTTTTCTCTCTAAGATAATGAAAACTTTCTACAAAGATTTTGATACATGTTTCGTTGATGAGTAAGCCTACGCCAAGGTGCTCTAACTCTCATCTAGAAATTGGGCAAGATGCCATCCAAATTAGTCGTCATCGTTTCAACACTTGAACACTAAGTACCATGAGGGTTATGAGCCACACACACTGGCTAAGAGCCATTGTTCAATTTAGGGTAAGACCCAAATGATGGAATTTCTTGGGTGATTGTTCTCCAGCTTGAACATATCTACCCAGTGGACTCCCCGTCGATGCTAACGGCCAAGCAAGAGTCTTTCCATTGCATATGGGTATTTCGTAAGCACTACATGTTTTGGTGCGACAATTGAGCTGCGTTTTGAATGAACTGACACTTGCATAGGCTGATCTATAACACGGCGTATAGATGCAACAAGAATTTCAAACAGCATGGCTGTCCATACGAGCTGGGCATTTCACTTGTGTGGATATCTTGCTCTTTGTATAGCACCAGAAGTGTCTATGGAAGTACAGTTTTGGGGTAAGACCCAACGGGTGTTTACTAAATCATCCCATCGGCATTGAGGATCATAGTTTGATCTATCCTAGTCCTACTTTCAAGGAAAGAAGCCCGTCATCTACCACGGGGTAGTAGACAAATTCAACTTTTTAAGTTGATTCCAATCATTCTGTACACGATTGACTATGTTGGTTACAGTTATCTGCTCATTGAGCATTTTCTACAAAGGGTCTACCAAGGGGTTTAACTACGTAGATTCTAACCAATAGGTTTGAATTGCGAAGGCAACACCTAGGGTTTCCAATGCAATGTTGCTTGGTTTTTTCTCAGGTGGGTGACATGCTCCTTTGCATTTGAATACGGGTAAGTGACCATTAAGTTTTCAAATCTCCAGGTACGCATCTATTGATTTGGTGTTACTCCATTTTTTAGTATGCTTTGCTTGGTTTCTTCAAGTCGTATAAATCTACTTGAATATTTCTGAGCCATGCCAAGGGCATGTCGGAACAAAGTATTTTGGGCCATAGTGTCCAATATACATTATGCTGTTATGAACCCACTTGTCGAGTTCGATTTCGCACATGTCGTCACATGGGATACAACATGGTCTAGGAACTCAAGAAGTTCTAGCTTAGCCACTGTGGAGAAACGATAATGAGGGTCCCTCTCACTTGCGTCGCAGAGTGTTTGTAGTTACCTCCACACACAAGTACATCTCGCACTTGGAGGATGTTCTTTTTAGAGACATCCTTATTTGAGACATATTCCACATGTGGAGAATATGAGTCTCTAGGACTGACACTGGCACCTAATTCCTAATGATGTGTCGTGAAAAAGTCTCTACGTGCTGGTCGCATCCGTTCATTAGACCATTTGGAGCACACAGTATTAAGAACAATTTCAGTGGACAGAAATTGTCGAGTACTATGTACAGACTTGTTACGATTACAAGTGCTATGAAACCACCTTAACAGAGGGTTGTTTCTACATATAGCCAAGTATGCTATGTTAATGTAAATGTCTTATGGTTGGTACCTAGGTGTGACTTGGTTTTCACATTTTGTTAACGGTCCAACTTTTGTTGCAAGATTTTCACGTACGTATCGTCTAAAGTTGCGTCCTGGAATTGCAATTCAGATATGCTTGTGTTAAATGCATGCACACTAGGTGTTAAGGGTCCTAGTGTTTAACACAAATTTATTCGAAGCCGCATGCAAATTCATGGACTTTGTTCTCTCTGCAACCTTTTGCCTTTCAAGTGCAATTTCTCGTGCAAATTTACTATGACTTTACACCCGTCCATTTGAGATAGTGGTACAGGATGGGTGTTGGTGATTGGATGGTCTAAACTTTGTGTGTTTATTTCACTCCAATTCACTTTTGACCTAGCTGGTTGCCTCCAAACCATATCGAGTATATGGTTGGAATCCCACTTAATTGGTGAGTCATAGTTTATCGTCAGTCGTGGAAGACTGCATGTAAGAGGTTGGGGAAAGCACCTCACTCTTATTGCTGCTATTCATCTCGTGTTATATGGACAACTTACAAGTATTTTTTTGCTAAAGGATCTGCTAAGAGCATACATTAGCACAACGCATTCTGAATGGGCGATTCTCTCCCTATTCTAGAATTTGCTTAAGTAAGGTTTTTAACTTTGAACACCTGTTGTGGTGGGGTTGGATACCGTTTCCATAGTTTCATAAGTCAAGGACTTAATAGGTGTGCTGACAAAGTATGTTGGCAGGTAACTTTCATTAGGGGTGAAGATGTAGTTTTGTGTCAGAAGTCTGACATAAGGACACACCCTATTCTACTTCTTAGTAGCTATGAGCTTTTTAAGATACTCACGCGAGTTGGAAATTTGGCTCACAACTTCATGGAAAGTTGCGCCAAGGTTTTCTTGCATTATTCCAGTACCTTCAGAAGATCTGAAAACTGGTTATGCCTTTGGACAACTCTTAGCTGTGGTTACTCCTTCACAGTACTCAAGTGAGTTATAAATGGAGTTACCATTTAGACCCAAGTGCTTCCAAAAGGACAACAATGTTGAAAATCAAGATGTTGCTCTTGGTTTCATTGAACCTCCTCATCGCATCAAGTATCAATTGGCTCATGTATGAGATGCCAACACGGAAAACATCAGTGTTCTTATGAAGATACTACCACTTGTGTTTTTGAGGACGAAAACGCTTCTCCAAGGGGGGAGTAATGTCAGGACAAGGATCCTAAGCCTAGGGGGTCGGGGACCTGAGCCAGGGGCTCGGACTGGACCAGTGTAGGCTGGGGATCCATATTATGGCTAGGGCTAGGAGCTGGTCTATACATAGGGTGGTAGGGCGGTGGATCCGACATGACAGTCTCCTAAGCTTTACATGTGTACAAAAAAAATTCAAAAGCCACCGTGTGTGAGAAAAATTACTCGCTAAAAAGTGATTTAAAAACAGCCGATTGGTGGCCATTGGCTAGTGGTCGGTGTTGGCCGGTGAGAGGCATTCACGATCACTGGTTGATTTCTAGGTGGACTTGGCTACACATGGATGCATGGATGGCTATCTTTCACGAGAGAGGACATCCCATAGAGGCTCCTTTAAATCTATATAAGGAGGGCATATCCATGAACCATGGCATCCATATTGAAGGATAACCAGCCCCTTGTATTCTTGCATAATAGCTCTAGTTGTCTATATCCCCATCTAGGCTCTAGCTTGAGAACACATGGGTGGACAATTCCATCACTTTGTAATAGCGATCATATAAACATTTCTACAAGATCTTATTTTGTTCTACATTTCTTACATTGATGGTCAACATTAAAGTGGAATAGTTTTCCCAATAGATAGTGTTTGAACTTGGTTGCATTGAATACCTTTCCCAGTGCCTCTCTTTCAGTTGTGGAGTATCCCTGTTCAACTACATTGAACCTGCTACTACTGGCAAAGTAGACTGGGTAGTCTGCCTTCCCGTCAAACTAGGCAAATATTTTTCCCATCTCCATACGAGATGCATCCACATGAACATGAAATATCACTTCCAATTTGGATGACAAAGAATGGGCTTCCTGCTGATCGCTTCTTTTAAGCACTAGAAACTAGCTTCACATTCCTCGGTCCATATGAACTTCAATCCCTTTTGGGTTAGTTCATATAAACAAAGAAACCTGGTTGTGAATGAATCTTCTATTGACATTGATGTACCCCAAGAATGAGCTTAATTCAGACACATTTGTTGGTGCTCTAGCTTGTTGCACACACCAAACTTTGTCTTTGGACATCTCAATGCCATTTTTGGATACAGTATGCCCTAGAAGTTGTCCCTTCCAAACCATAAATAATGACTTAAAGGATTTCATCTCTCAAATACCTTTTGCAAAAGCAAAAAATATATATCTTTGGTTGAAAACACTGTGAAATCATCCAGAAATATAGCCAAGAATTTATGAAGAAACTCACTGAATATTTCCATCATACACCACTAAAATGTTGTTGGAGCATTGCATAATTTGAACGGCATGACTAAGTACATGAATACTCCCCATTTGGTGATGAATGTCAAATTTTCTCTATCTTTTGGTGCTATCCTCAACTTATTGTAGCCACTATATCCATCCATAAAATTGTACATCTCGTGGCCAGCAATCTCATCCAACATCATATCAGTGAATGGAAGCAAAAATGGGTCTTTAATAGTCTAAGCATTCAAATTTCAATAATCCACACAGACCCTCAACTTCCACTATTGAAAACAACCAATCACTGCTTGCCACTTCAGTGATGAATGTCACTTTTAATAAACTGTCAATTATCTCTTTCACCTTTTTGGCATAATGAGGATTCATCTTGTACCTCTAGAGCCTTACTAGTCATGTGTCTGGTTTCAGTGGTATCCTGTGTTGGCAGACATCTAGATCTACCCCTTTCAAGTCTATATGTTTCCAAGAAAGAACATCTTATACTTCTAAAATGGCTGCTTGGCTTTTTCTTTTATCTCTGATTTCAAATGTTTATTAATCTTCACCATTTTTGAATTTTCCTCTGAACTAAGATTCCATTCTTCAATTTCTTGATCATCTGGAAATAACCAATTTGGTCCACCCCTTTCCTTTTTCTGAGTGATTCTGTTTCCTTAACTATCCATATCATTGTTGCATATTTGTTAAAGGGATTTCCCAGTTCAACCAGGCTAGCCTTCCCATCCATCTATTCATATTTTGATCATGCAAGACCTATTGCTAGTCTGATTGTAGCCTCCCTAACCTAAAATCTTCAGTTGCCCATTAGGAAGAGGATGGGGTCTAGGAGGGCCTCTTTAATTTCCATGAGATTATGAAGGTGATTAAAATTTCAACGAATAGATGCACGCCATGTGTGCAAGAATGGTGGGTGTGTTAGAGAGGTGTAAGAGTGGTCAAAGGATGCACTTTTCCCCCCAGAAAAGAGGGTGAATAACTTTATCATTTTTGCCATCCAGTATGATACCTAATAATGGTTCCCATTATTTCTTTGTCTTGTAGTCTATCTAGATGATTGACACTTCATCATCCTTTATGTCAAATAGATCCAGTTCCAAAGATTCTGATGCTTTCTTCCTCTACATTTTGATAAACTTTGTAGCCTCTAGTAAGGTTTTCTTTGATGTCATCTAACTCTATGGTTAGCTTCTAAATTCTCTCGTATGCCTTAACATAGATTTCATATTGTTCATTGTTAGAGATGCTTTTTGAGCTGTTGTGGTGGAACCAGCCTCTTTCTTCTTGGCCTCTTCTACCTTCAATTTAGGACAGTACTTAATCAAGTGCTCATTGGCCTTGCAATAATGGAAACACGTCTTCTTTTTTCCCTTTTCACCAGAATTCCTAGACAAGGTGATGCCAACAAAAGCATTTAAAACATGTGATTTTCCACTCGCTGAAGAACCATGAGAAGTGGCTACATTGCAATGTTGTTACCAACTTTTCTTTGAGCGGCAATAAATGCTTGTTCAACTACACAATGTTCAACCCTTTTCTTTATTGAAAGTGAATCTTGCAATATCAATGTGCATAATGCATCAAACTTGATAACATTAGGATTTCTTAGGTTCATAAGCCTTCAAGTACTAGAAAAAGTTTGGTAAGAATGTTGCAAAGCATCAAGAATAGTCTAAACAAGGGAACTGCTAGAAACATGTGAGGTCCCCACCCCGCCGTATCAATGGCGGATCTGATGGTGAACCTGGTGGCCACTAGATCTATAACGGAAGCAAACAAAGTGGTTCAGGGTTCATCTAGTGGACGATCTCCCATCACAAAGTGAATTGAGTTCAAGCCTACTAGCAACGAGATCTAGCTCCACCTCGCAGGGGAAGCGTAATTTACCTAGGTAGCGATCCTAAGACTCACCTTCCAAGAGGAGAGAAATCCCGAGTGCCTTTTTCTCCATGTTTCAGAGGAACGTACATGTGAGACTTCGCCGCTCTAGGGGCAATGAGTATTACTAGTATCGATTTAAACACTATGGGGATAGAGAGTTCCCGACCAATTGGGACCACCCTTCTCATAGGCATTGGCAACCTGAGCCAAGCCCCCTCTTTCCACCCCCACACTCACACTTCCTTGTGTGTCCTAATTACTACCACAATGATTGTTCAACATAAACATTCCTTGATTAGATTCTGAATCACAATGTTCGTTAAGACAGCCCTTCAATCAGTATTGCAAAGTGGCACCAAGACAGTACTCGAGTAAAAATTTCTACTCAAACTTATTCATTAAAATTCCAATGTTCTGGCGGTACAACATCCCCCCTCCAGCGAGAGTTTACTCCTCCCGTTGTCGCCTAGCTGCCCATACAACTAGGTATGTCCATCGCATAGAAAGCACGACATGGACATTCCCACCGCATAGAAAGCAAGACGTGTGTTCCCACCGCATAGAAAGCAAGACGTGGGTATCCACCACATAGAAAGCAAGTCGTGGATTCAAGAGCCCTTAACCAGGAACTCTGCCCCCTGTGATTAGGAGGGGGATCAGGACTAATTCAACATTGGAAATAGAATAAACATGCCGAGCTAAACTTTCCCTAGCAGACATTCTTTCCTATTGCAAATAGTATATCCGTCAATCATTTCTTTCCTACTTTAGACTTAATGTACAAATGAATTCAAATGCCGAGGTCTCCGTGAGATTTCTCCAACATGTTTGGGGGTATGTTCTTTCTTAGTTAAACGTGTGCAATGTTTAATTAAACAACTTGAATAAAATTGTGACCTACCTCTTCCATTTCTTCGTCAATGGCCCGTGAGATGGCCGGTGCTCGTTCGTCCATGGGAGCTTTTCCTTTACCATTCACATTGCTCGTTCCCGCCTCGCGGTCGTGGGCACCACCGAAGCGAGTTCTCTTAACCGGGGCCATTTTATACTCACTACTTTAAATGATAAACTTGAAGAAAAGAGATAAGGTCCGAGAGCATCATAACAATCCAAATGGCAGATTAGAATCATTGAACAATCCTCCTTATGCAAGAGGGTTAGATTTTTCCTTTGAGACCTAGTAATTTTTATGGGTAATACTTTACTTGTCCTATGGGAACCGGCTCTAAAGTTAATCACTTGGCTTAGATGATTAAGAATTTCAGAATTTTACTAATTTAATTACAAGAGAGATGAATTAAGCAGGCTCAATCACTTTCCTAGTGCAATTAGAAAGATGCAGAGTTACCGCATGCATAGGTGATAGAAAATTCTCTTCTTAGTGGCTTAATGATGGATTAATTTTGCCTTAATCACATCTTAATGTATGAGAAAAATTGAATCTAACTTAGTTACAACAATATTGTGTGGTAAAAGAATGAATTTCATCAAATCTACATCATTACCGGCTTGTCCATTAATTACTATGCTGCCTAGAGAGAGAAATCTCTTCTAATCATGTATTAATTATTGATTAAGAGTGATGAATGGCTGCATAATCAGCTATTGGTTGATGATTATATAATGGAGTATAGCTATGGAGATTTAGAGTACAGCTATTGGGAATTATAGCTACGATTAAGCATAGTAGACGAGATTTTAAGAGAATGATGAAGAGGTTTACAAATGAGCATAAATTAAATCATGATTACCGTGATTAGGGGATGAAAATCCTCTCGATTTTCTGATCCAAATGGGTTCTCAAGACGGGAATTCGGCAGCACCTCCCTCCTTGCTTCTCCTTCAAAAACTGTGTGTGCCGGCAGCACCTCCCCAAGGTGTGTGTAGGTGTGTGTATGTGTGTGTGTGTGTGTGTGTGTGTGTGTGTGTACTGGGTGTGTGTGTGAGCATATGTGTGTGTGTGTGTGTGTGTATGAGCACACCATTAAATAGACTCCTCAAGGCTGAAAATCGATCTGTGTTGCTATAAGCATCTGAGTGAGCACTCAGTTAATGCATTGGCAAGTTTAGTTGCCTACCCACCAAGTGTCCAGTTGGCTAGTTTAACTGGTTCTCACACCCACTCTCCAACATGGAAACTCTCCTACAACTTCCACAAGGCAAGAGGGTGCCCCCTAGCTGCTAAAGCTGGCTCAGAGTGGCCTGGAACCTGCTCCCACACAGCCTCAAGCCCCGGTGCCTCCCCGCACAACTTTAGGAAAAATTGGTGTCAGGCTAAAACGGCCTATACGAGTCGGAATTTAATGACGTAAATTGCTATACTAAGCTCTAACTAAGGCGTACTGGTTCGAGTACTTGCCATATTTAGCAGCCCCCGGGATTTGAAAATGCATTTTTTCAAATTGGAGATACGGGTGCAGTTTTTCGAGACGGTCAAAACTGGACGGGTCGGGTGACCAAAAACTTACTATTTTTGGAATTTTTTTACAAAAATTATTTTATTTCACATTTCGAAGCTTTAAAACATTCTAAACATCATGGCACTGACAGAATTCCGAAAACTGCTAAAAATAGTTACTTTTTTCATTATATTCATTTCATGGTACAATGGTGCTCTTTTTGGTTGGGGTCAGAGACCTTACAACCTCCCCAACGTGAAGAAATTGAGATGTCCTCATCTCAAGAATGTGTTTGGGTAATCTTTTAAGAGCGTTGGTTCATCCTCCCAAGTTGCATCTTCGTCAGGATAATCCTTGCACTTTACTAGATGCTCCGTGATAGTTCTGTTGCGTAACTTCCTTTCCCTTGTTTGAAGTACATAGTCAGGTTGGAGCTCGAGAACTCCTTGTGTTGGCATGACTATCTGATCTGAGTCCAAGAATTGATCAGGATTAGGAATATAAGGTTTGAGTAAGCTGACGTGGAACACATCATGAACCTTCAAGTTTGCAGGTAACTTTAGCTTGTAGGCCTGATCACTCACAACCTTAACGTTCTCCAATGGTCCACAATACCTTGGGCTTAGCTTCTTATATCTGCCTAGTGATAAATTGCTTTTCTTTGGTCGGACTCGCAGAAAAACCTTATCTCCTTCTCTGAAAGTTCTTTCCGAACGGTTCTTATCTGCATAGTGCTTCTGTCTATCCTGAGCGGCTTGAATGTCTTGGCGAATAGCTCTAGTCTGGGCTTCCATATCTTCTAGCATCTTTGTAGAGGCTTCTACCCTGATGGTTGGATCTGAGAAGTTCAGTGGTGCTAAACAGTCCTGTCCATAAAGAGCTTTGAAGGGTGACATTCCAATGCTTCTGTGTTCCGAAGAATTATAAGCATACTCCACCAAAGGTAGATATTGTAACCACTTATTTGGTTCTTGCGAACAATAGTCTCTGAGAATGTCCTCAATGACTTGATTAACCCTTTCAGTTTGCCCATCTCTCTGTGGATGATACGCTGTACTGAAGGCCAATTGTGACCCAATAGATTGGAAAAGAGAAGTCCAAAATTTTGATGTAAACTTGGCGTTTCTATCACTGACGATACGCTTGGGTAGACCATGTAACCTAAAAATCTCCTTGATGAATACCCAGCTAATATTTGAAGCAGTAAAGGTTGTCTTTACGGGTATTAGATGAGCCATTTTCGTGAGTATATCAACAACCACGAAAACAGAATCATAACCTCCTGTAGAAGGTAATCCTGTAACAAAATCCATACTGATGCATTCCCATTTCATCTGGGGTATGTCAAGAGGTTGAAGTTGCCCTGGTAGCTTGATCCTTTCAGCTTTTATCCGCTGACAAGAAATACATTGCCTCACATAGCGAAGTATGTCTCCTTTCATTCCAGACCAAAAACAACTCCTTTTGACAACATGCAGAGTCTTAGCATAGCCTGGATGTCCAGATGTAGGGCTATCGTGTGATTCATACAGAATAGCCTTCTTTAGAGCTTGGTCTCTGGGTACACATAGCCTATGTCTGTAGTAAAGACATCCTCCCATAAGAGAGTAATCTTTAGCTTCAGGCATCTTATTCTGTTGGACTAATGATACTATACGTTGGTACTCTGGATCTACTAAGGATGCTTCTTTGATTCTATCTCAGATAGGGTTATTTGGAATAGAGATAGCTCCGAGAAAAGATTTTTCGCTAAGTCCATCTGCAACTGCATTTTCCTTCCCTGGTCTATACTTTATGCCAAGGTCATATTCCTGTAATAGCTCTATCCATCGCCATTGTCGCATGTTGAGAATAGGTTGAGCAAAATCCATTTTAAGCTCTTGTGGTCTGTAACCAGCTGAAACTTGCGTCCGAGAAGATAATGTCTCCATAACTTCAGTGCATGTATAACCGCTAAAAGTTCCAAATCATGAGTAGGATAATTCTTCTAATGATCCCTCAGCTTTCGTGAAGTATAAGCCACCGGTCTTCCTTCTTGAGTAAGAACTCCGCCTAGAGCAAATTTGCTAGCATCGGTCGCTACTTCAAATTCCTTACTAAAATCTGGGAGCTTTAAAATAGGAGCTAAGACCAAGAATTCTTTTAGCTTAGCAAAGCTAGACTCGTGCTCGGTCTTCCATTTGCGGTCTTCCATTCGATCCTCATTCCTTTCTTTAGGAGTTCTGTCAAAGGTGCAACAATACGTGCATAATCCTTGACAAAATCCTGTACCATCCCGTTATCCCAAGAAATCTCTTACTTCACTGACAATGGATGGTTGAGGCCAATCAACAATATCCTTGACTTTATCTGGGTCCACTGAAATCCCTTCGGCGGATATGACAAATCCAAGATAATTGACCTTTGGTGTGCAAAAGGTGCACTTGCTCTCTTCAGCGTAAAGTTGGTGTTCCCGAAGGAGATCAAGTACTTTGCGGACATGCTCTTCGTGATCTGACTCGTTCTTGGAATAGATCAGAATGTCATCAAAGAAAACCAAGACTAAATCATCCAGGTAAGGTCTGAAATATCCTGCATAAGTCGATTGAAGCTTGCAGGAGCATTTGTTAGACCAAAAGACATTACTGTGAATTCGTAGTGTCCATACCTAGTGTTGAAGCCGTCTTTGGAATATCTGATTCTTTGATCCTGATTTGGTAATATCCTGACCTTAGATCAATTTTTGTAAACATTTGGCTCCGTGGAGTCTGTCCAAGAGTTCGTCAATCCTTGGAATTGGATACTTGTTCTTGACAGTTACCTGGTTCAGTCCACGGTAATCTATGCATAGCCTTAAGGTTCCATCCTTCTTCTTCTAAAAAAGAACTGGTGCACCCCAAGGAGAAGTACTAGGTCGAATGAATCCTTGCTCAATAAGTTGCCTAAGTTGTTCCTTGAGTTCGATGGCCTCTAGAAGTGACATTTTGTAAGGTCTTTTTGAGATAGGTTCACATCCAGGGATAGTCTCAATCTCATGATCTACCTCTCTATGTGGCGGAAGATTCGTAAGGTCTTCAGGGAATACATCATCATACTCCCTCAACCAGTTTGGTCGAAGTGAGGTATCTGATTGGTCCACCTTTTTGAGCTTTACCGCATAAATTTGCTGTCCCTTTCTTAGTCCCTTCAAGAGTCTGTTGGCCTTAACTAGAGTAGCCCTAGGTCTCCCATTTTCCCCCTGGATTAAGACTTCATTACCCAAGTTATTTGTAAAGGTAAAGTTCCCCTGTGCATAATGGATGTGGGCCTTATTTTGCTTTAACCAGTCCATCCCTAGTATCCCGTCAAAGAATCCTAAGGCTAGGGTTCAAAATCGGGCAGAAGTTGGGTGTCCCCCTAAATCAAAGTCGATTTTTCCTGCAGAATGCTGAGATACTACTTCCTTGCCGTTTGCTAACTCTACAACTAGCTTGCTTGTTGGATACTTATCTAGCTTTAGCTTCCTCATGCATCTAGGTGAAAGAAATGAAAGAGTACTACCACAATCTATAAGGAAGTTAACTTGTTCACCTTTAAGAGATCCTGGCGTATGAATGACTGCGTATTGCTTGCAACCATGGGGGTTGTCAATTGCAGCATGCAAGGTTTCTCTCTCCACTGCTTCGTCACCCACAGTTGGTTGTACCATTGCGGCATTCACTCTGGTGGTAGCTCCACGCCCTCGCCCTCTGTTCAACCTTCCACGTCCTCCTCTTCCATTAGCTTGGCCACGTCCATGGGCATTCAAGGGTATGGCATTGGCACTAGTTGCCTGAGTGTTCCTGGGGCACTTGGATCTATAATGTCCAAACTCGCCGCAACCATAGCACCGAACATCTAGGAACTCCATGGTTGTGGTGGTAGCCACAATAGGACGCTGGTCATATTCTTGGTTGGCTGGTGTGTTGTTCCAAGTAGTCGTCCTTGCCCTTTTTGCCCAATGATTCCTCCTGTTCTGATTAACCTTTTGTACTTCAAGAGCTAGAGGTTTGGCCCTTAACAAGGCATCCTGTAGTGTCGTCGGCCTGAGAGCTTCCAACCGAGTATTCAAAGGGTTGATTAGCCCTTGGCAGAACCTCGCCACCTGTTGTTCCAAGGTCATCTTAGGAGCATATCTCCGAAGAGTGACAAACTTTGCATAATACTCTTCGACAGATGAAGTCAGCCCTGCCGAAGTGAAAAGAACTCGTTCATCTTCAAGGTTTTATAGGCAGGTGGTAAATAACGTCCCATTATTGCAGCTTTGATGTCTTCCCAGGATTGGAAAGATCCCTTAATATCCAGGTCTCTGCAATGTTGCTTCCACCATATCTTGGCATTGCCAGACAAGCGGAACATCTCAAGCATGGTCTGATTCACGGGTTGGGTTCCCGTGGCTTCAAAGTAATCGTCCATGGCTTCCATCCACACTTCCGCATCTCTCTCTACATTTGCCCCCACTACAAGAGGTTGTGTGCTCTTGTGACGCTGTTAGCGACGGAAATACACTGGGTTTTTATAACCCCCGGCGTCGCTAAAACCGTCGCTACGAGAGCGTCGCTATATGCGTCGCTATATAGCGACGCATATAGCGACGCCTATAGCGACGTTTACACAGAAGACTATAGCGACGCTCATAGCGACGCTACAGAGCCATAAATAGCGACGCTTATAGCGACGCCCGAGAGAATTTTTTTTTGGTGGCAGGGCATTGAATGCCCTGTCACCCATCAACCATATTGTACTTGATTCACTTTTTAAAAAAAGTGCAAAGGTAGATAATAGACCCAAAATAGTCACCCACAAGACGCATTGTTCGCAAAATTGACAATTGTACACATCATAAGCAAAATGAATTGATTGGCAAATGTAATAATGACAATTGTACAACATCATAGGCATAAAGAATTGATTGGCAAAAGGAACTGCGGTGACAAATGTAATAATATACATGGTTCAAAAAGACGTATAAAATCCGTCTCATGATACATAAGCTATGAGAAACCCTAAACTAATGCTATCTAGCTACGACTAAACTGACGTCGTCTAGTCAGACGTCTCATCGTGTCCAAGCGGCGTATCTGTCGGATTCTGCAAAAAAAGACAATAAGACAGCTTTCAGTAAGTATAAACATATAACGACATTTATAAAACAATACAAAAAATAAAAAAGAGTAAACACTAATACTAACCATGCCGCCGCGAGAACTGAGAATGTCCATCAGGGCGTTTAAGCCCTTCCTGCCTGCGTACTCGCGCTCGTACGGTGTGGGATCACGTCGTGTCATCGACCACTGTCAAAACATACAAAGATTTCATTATGTTAGAACTAAAAAACTCATAAACCCTAAACTATCGAACATGCATAAAGAGCAATGTGAAAACACTTACAAAATCGGCCTCAAATGATGCCCATCCACCGCTCCCCAAGTGGTGCAAGCTCCCTGCCTCTACTCGCGCTCTGGCTGCATCCTTTTGTTGCTTCCACTTGTCGGGATTCTCGCGCGCTGCTTTCTTCGCATTCTTCCAATCTTCTTTGGCCAGCCAATCTGGCCTGTTCCACCCATTCTTGATTGCTTTTTGCACTTCGGAACGCTTGTGTTTGCAGTATTCGCACATTCGAATCTTCATCAGGTCTTCATTGAAGCGCTGATCCCGTGTTGGAACGGGAAACTCATCATGAAGTATGCTGATGACTCTGTTTTTTAAATCACTTGGTACTTCACTCCATTTGTTTAGTATGTAGTGTCTAAACAGCTGAGAGCAAAGACCACGCATGCGCGAGATCACCTTCTTGCCGTCATCATCCATGATGATGCCGCCGCTGATGTCGACGGAGTAAGGCAAGCCCTTTGGCCGGTGACGCGTGAACCTGGGTGTCCCGGCAGGGGTCTCTAGCGGCGTGTCGATGGGGGTACGGACGTCAGGTGTCTCCACCGGCGTCTGGGCCCCGAAGCGAGGAGTGTCGAGTGGGGTGGCTCCTGGCGGAGTAGGTAGAGGTGTGTAGCTTCTAGGAACAGTCAGCCGTGCAAAACCTGGCGTAGATGGCGATGCTGTGGCTGGTGTGGGGGCGGGCAAAGAAGGGGAGGGTAAAGAGCCTTGTCGAACACGAGGCGGTGTGGAGGCATCGGTGGCGGAATCCCCACAACAACCGCCACCGCCACCACTAGAGCGCCGGTGTCTAGACGAGTGTGAAGCTCGTCTCGTCGACGCCGAAGCTTCGGAGCGCGTCGAATGCTCCGAAAGAGAGGGAGATGCGGATGGAGTAGGAACGCGCGATGATGCGCCAGAGCGATGACGCTCCATGTACCACTGTCTCTGCTACGGTGACAAAGAAGAAAGAAACTCCTCATCATCCATACCTGCATTAAACACACGAATATTTAAACTTAATATTGAATGAATAGAGTAGACAATGACGCAAAGACCATTAAATACAATGACGTAATGATGCATATAAATACAATGACTCAATGAATCGAGTGATGGAAGAGGCAAGTCGAAAACTCAGAATTTTCAATCAAAAGATGTGAGCGCGAGTAGAAAAGAGCGTTATACACCATGGAAGGTACTTAGAGAGCCAGAGCTTTTACAACATGGAGCAAAATTGTTCAAATACAATATTTGTGGATTTAAGAGATCTCTCTCTCATCCTCGCATAACTCAGCATAACTTCCTATATCTATATAGAGCTCTCCGTTTAAACACATATCCTCTGTTTCATTTTGTAGCTCCTCTGCATGCCCCCCATATAGAGTAGTAGCATCTTGATGCTCATCTGGCACCACCGCAGCGGCTTCTGATTGAGCATCTTCTCTGATCTCCTCCATTGATGTCGTTGTGATTGGCACATGGTAGCCTTCATACGTCCTTGCACTACGAGGGGCTACCTCTATGACGTACCACTAGTTTGATGTAGACTTTGTAGGATGAAATATTACTTGCCAGAGCCACATAACTTACATGAGGGCATTCAAGCACATAACTTGTAAAAGGGGGATGTTAACTATTTACATACTTACTTGTTCACAATGCTTAGGTAGTACGAAAGTGTCTCTTAGGTCAGTCCATTTCTTAGTAGAATCCACCTCAAGAAAACCAGACTCTCCTCTACGCACAGTAGCGTTGCGACCCTCTATGATTATCTTGAACCATTGCACGTCGAACAAGTCGACAAAAAATCCTCTGTAATCGATCATCAAAATCTCTTGCAGCGTGCCGAAGTAAGTGAGTTCCGCCACCACAGGATCTGCATCAGAGGAACGTCGTCGACTAAACTGTTCAAATTTTGCCATGATTCCACAATCTTGAGTAAAACGCTTTTTGTCGATTCGTTCCACCCTAAAATGTCGACTTTTACACCATGCTGCTGTGTATGACTTATACTACAACGAACAAAGATTATGAGTGGCTGTTCAAACGTTTATAAATAAAGTCACTTGCTAGTCGTACATTGCAAACTTAGCTTGGTCGCGCAACCCCGAGAGTACTCCCACTCTTCTTCACTCACTTCGTCACCGCATTGTTGTGCGCTTTTCAATTGGTTGTGCAACCATCTTAAGCTCATGAAGGTTGGTAGGCTCTCCAGAACCGCTGGATAGTGCATCGGTGGTCGTCTTCCCCGTCTCCACTCGATTCGTACCCTTTGTCGCTCTTGCTTTGCATCCTCATATTGTGAAATCCACTTTTGCATCACTGGATTGTGAAGCATGCAAAATCGGTTGATTTTAGCCTCTAGATCTTCCGTCATCTTCTTCTCAACACCGAGATTGCACATGACAATCCCAGATATGCGCTCATCATCTATGGTTCGCCATAGCGTGTCCCGGGATTTATCAAATCCATCTAGCCACTCTCCAATGTACACTAGGGACTCTGATACCAACCAACCTTTTGCCATGCTACCCTCCGGACGTGCCTTTTGACGCACATATCCCTTAAGCGTTTTCATGAAACGCTCTAAGAAGAACATCCATCTGGAATGAACTGTGCCAGCTATTTCCACCTCATCAACTATGTGAACAAGAAGATGCACCTGAATGGTTAGCATTGTAGTAGGAAAATTTTTCTCAAACATGCACACAAGCTCCGCAGCATTTAGTTTGGCGAATGGTATGGAGTCTATGTTGATCTCCTTTTGTGAGATCCATTGCACCAGCTTTGCAAGTTTGTAGATTGTGTTACGGATGTCGAGAGACAAACATCCCTCAATGGCAACCGGTAAAATAAACTGTAAAGTATGTGCAGCAATGATATTAAAGTCCACATTTTATGCAATGATATTAAAGTCCACTATGAACGTACGTGACACATTTTATGCCAATCGTGTGACTTCAAACCGGTAAGCTTTCCTTCTTTAGTAAAACACGTTCGGAGCGAGTGCATTACGCCAGTGGGGGTCCGCAAAGATCGAATGGTCTCTTTTACTTTGCGTTCTTGGGCTCCTGTGAAAATCCATGGTGCTTTAGGGAGTTTTATCGATCCATCAGACGCTGTTTGCGGCCAATATTGCTCCATACGATCCACATTTCTAAGGTCAACTCTGGCTCCCAAAGTATCTTTCTTGCCGGTCATATGGTCCCATAGTAGATTACCCACATTCTTGAATATGTGCATTGGATCGAGCAAGTGATTGATCATGAGTCGGGGCTAGTATGGTAACTCGTACCATAGAGATAGTCTCTTCATCCCTGGAGGCAATCCGTCATCGCACATCTCCTTCTGCTCTAACCATGCTTGTGCAGACATCCTTGGTGGCTCTCTTCCCAAAAAGCCGTCGCGTAACACATGATTCTCTGGAAGATACGCTTGATGACCTTCGTAGATTTGCTTCTTCAGTGAGGGTGCCCTACGTGCATTTAGTCTAGGTCCACATGTGACACATGCTCTGTATCCGCTTGTTTGAAGCCCTGCATGTATACACATGATAATAGATCAACTATGGGAAAAAACAAGATTTACAGTGTCTGAGTGAGGAGTGTCAATATATCACCTGAGCATTCTGTTAGCCCGGGATAGTCATGCATGGTCCACATTAGAATGCCTCTGATCAAAGCATTCCGTCATCCTGTGTGTCGGCTCATATCCACCACCTCTATGCCAATCCACAATTGTTGTAGCTCTTCCAATAGTGGACGAAGATACACATCCATATTCCCCACTTTATATCGCCCTGGCACAATCAAGCTTAGCCATAGGTGCCCCTTCTTCGTAGTCAACCACGGGGGAATGTTGTAGTTGACGATGACAACGGGCCATACACTGTAAGATGTTGATCTTTGACCAAATGGATTTACGCCATCCATAGCCAGGCCTAAGCGCAAATTTCGAGCTTCCCTGGCAAAATCCCACCATGTTCCATCTATATGTTTCCACGCTACGCAATCTGCAGGAATTCGTAGCACACTATCCGAAGATTTATTCTCCTCATGCCATGATGCTAGGGCGGCCATGGACTTACATTCGAAGAAATGCTTGATGCGAGGAAGCAGAGGGAAATGTCGCAAAACCTTTTGTGGAATTTTTGTCCCGTGGAGATCTACTCGATGTCTTTCGGAATCACATTTCGGACACTTCTCCATGTCTATGTATTCCCCTCTGAAAAGAATGCAGTCATTAGGACAAGCGTGGATAGAATTGTAATCCATCCCCAAGTTTCGCAAAATCTTTCTTGCTTCATCTCGGGAATGTGGCATCACATTGTCAGCTGGTAGTATGTGCTCTTTCAGCAATCTACACAACATAAAAATATGATACAGTCGTGTAAAAATCTATCAGATCATTATACATTTAGAGTTCTATTAAAGTAAACTAATTGTAATAGATCACCTGAAAAGCGCTGTGACGCTAGTGTCACTCCATCCAAACTTTGCCTTCATGTTGAGAAGAACCAGGAGTGCTTTCAATCTAGACATACGTGCTCCATTATACAATGGCGTATCGGCTTCACTTTTCATATCATCATAGATAAGCCTTTCTGAATCCATGATCGTCTCGATCATTTCATCAATCTCGGGCTCAAACATTGCCTCGTTGGGAATGTGCTCTGCATGATCATCCCCCGAGCTGTCAGAGGCTACATCTTGTGGCCTCACATATGCTGCTTGACCAAAGCGCCTGCGAACACGTCTATTGGGTTGCAAGATTGCTGCTTGTTGGCCAGCGTCAGAGTCCGACGAGTTATAATTGGCAACAACTCGATCTATAATAGATGGATCGAACTCGCCAAATTCGCGAACGTGCTGCAAAGTTACACGTCTTGTCCGTCGCACAGCATGCTTGCATTGATTACAAGGACATAAGACCCTCGTTGAGAGATAGGTGTTTCGGTTGGACGGTCCCACATCCTCGTCGCTACTCATAATGAGGATAAAAAACTTATAACCTGGACAACAAATTTAATATTCTATTGGCATTCTTCGTCTTATCTCTCTCTCTCTCTCTCTCTCTCTCTTTACCTCACATTCTCTAGTCATGTCCAATCCCCGCACACCTCGGTCTAGAGGTGCACGGAGATCAGAACCACCGGGTTATAATCTCGTCTTTATTGGTCAATACCTATATTTGTGGGTACAAGAAATCTACACACCCAGGTCTACATGATACTGCATGTAGTGGACAAAACCCCTTTGCCTCTTCTCTAGCTGTAGCACTTCACTTCATCTTAACATCTTTTCACAGTAGATCTTTTCACTGTTCGTCTAACTCTAAACCCTAAACCGTAAGTAATTCTTGCGTGGACTCGATCTAACGTAAATAAGCGTAAATCTAAATAAACGTAAATCTAACTAAAAATAAAGCTAAATCTAATTTAACGTAAGTCTAATGACTAGAGGTTGTCTAGATGGTCATTGTGTCGGGGATGTAGTGACTCTTGCCACCCTGAAGATCCACCTTCTTCCCTATCTTCTGAAGACATTTCACCAGTACTTTTGGATCGACGGAGCCCACCATGAGTGAAGGCAGCAATACCCTATATTCCATTGAGGGCTTTCTTCACCCGCTTCATGCAGGCATCGCAGTCTATGGAGACCTAAATCTAATCTAATATAACGTAAATCTAAATCTAGCTTAAATAAACGTAAATCTAGTTAAAAATAAACCTAAATCTAATTTAATGTAAGTCTACATATAACCTAATCTTTAACGTCTTTTAAGATAGTTTCCTACGACGTTATAACTCTCTTCTTCTTGTGTGTGTGCGCGTGTGTGGATGTGTGTGCCAATAAAAAGAGATAAATGGTATAACCTTTCTATCACCCATGCCAAGTATGATAGATTGATTATGCCATTTCCCTCTTGAATAATAGGTCTTGAGTTCAACTCCTCGTCGGCTAGATCTTTAGGTCTTTTAATTTTAATTAGTTTCCTACGACGCTCCCTTAGTTTCTCTTTCTTTCTCTCTCAATGTGTGTGCGTTTTTTTGGATCGTATGCATGTTTTCTCTCTCTTTTCCTCTCTCAATGTTTGCGTTTTTTGTTTATGCATGTTCTCTCTCTCTTTTCCTCTCTCAATGCGTGCGTTTTTTGTTTATGCATGCTCTCTCTCTCTTTTTCTCTCTCAATGTGTGTGTGCATTCTTTGTTTATGTATGTGTGTGTGCGCGTTTTTGTTTTTGTTTGTACTCTCTCTCTCTCTCTCTCTCTCTCAAAAACACTATGTGTGTGTGTGTATGTGTGTGTGTGTGAGAGAGAGAGAGGGAGAGAGAAAGAGGGGAAGGGAACATGAGAATGAGGAGAGGGAAGGAGCATACCTGGCTCTCCTTCCTCTCCTCGTGTGTGTGTGTGTGTGTGTGTGTGGAGAAGAAAAAGAGAGAGAGAGAGAGAGAGAGAGAGAGAGAGAGTGAGGGAGAGCGTTACCTGCTCCTTGCTTGAGGGCGCCGAAAAACTCAGATATGAGATCTGAGTTTTTGGGCGCGCTCGGTTATTTTTTTACCCCAGCCGGCGTCGCTATGAGCGTCGCAAATTTACAAAGAAATTTGCGACGCTCATAGCGACGCCGGGAATTTTTTTTTGGAGCGTCGCTAATATGAAGAGCCTCTTGTAGTGCCCCTCGCCCTTTAAGAGTGGAGGCTAGGCCTACTTAAGGAGGAGCTTCTTCTCTTGCGCTGCCGAGTATAGAGCAACAGGCGGTGCCTACATGGGTTATACGAGATTCTTGATACCATTACTTGGATTTTCAAAATAGACACAAGACTTTAAATAAAATTCAAGATCCCACTTTATCAAGAGACATAGATTCAGAGACAAAAAGCACTTTATTGATGAAAATTTTATTACAATCGAAACCCCTCAAGATTTAGGATAACTGATGATCAATTTATTACATGGATTTTTGAATTGCGTATAAAATACGCCTAGGAAAGTGTGTTCACATGATGCACTACTTTGTTTGTGAAGTAGTTTCTATACTCATCCTTGAGTGGATAATAAACTATGGTGTCAAGCCGGGATTCTTCTTTTGGTACTCCAAAAGTTCTGACTCTGTTTGCTGGGATTACATTGGTGACCTTCTCCAAGAGCCAGTCGTTGAGGGCTTGATTGGTGTCATCTGAGACAGTCAGGTCCAATCGAGTAGGCAGCAAGTAGAATATATCCACCACCCTCAACTCTTCTCCCCAACGTATCTTCTTCAAATCGGTAGCCAGCATCCTAGCTTCCGAGCATTGATGTAGTAAACCCCTCCTGCAAGTGTCCAATCAAGTCCCCATCCTCTATCAGTGCGAGTGGAGTGTGGTGTATGAGCCTTCATCCATATCTCCATGACATCTTGCCTGAATTGGTAAACTGGGGATCATCGAGCTTGCTCGTAAATAAGCTCAAACACTTGGAACTTTCGGTATTCTAGCACGGGATCTTCCTGCAACACCAATGCAAGGAATTGGGATCAATTACCTATATACTTTTAGTTTCTCTCAAATATTCAAATAATACGACATTATTTCTCAGCCTAACCTAGGCTTTGATACCAGGTGTGAGGTCCTTACCCCGCCGTATCAATGGCGGATCTGATGTTGAACCTGGTGGCCACTAGATCTATAACGGAAGCAAACAAAGTGGTTTAGGGGTTATCTAGCAGATGAACTCTCATCACAAAGTGAATCGAGTTCGAGCCTACTAGCAACGAGATCTAGCTCCACCTCGCAGGGGAAGCGTAATTTACCTAGGTAGCGATCCTAAGACCCACCTTCCAAGAGGAGAGAAATCCCGAGTGCCTTTTTCCCCATGTTTCAGAGGCACGTACACTTGAGACTTCGCCGCTCTAGGGGCAATGAGTATTACTAGTATCGATTTAAACACTATGGGGACAGAGAGTTCCCGACCAATCGGGACCACCCTTCTCATAGGCATTGGCTACCTGAGCCAAGCCCCCACTTTCCACCCCCACACTCACACTTCCTTGTGTGTCCTAATTACTACCACAATGATTGTTCAACATAAACATTCCTTGATTAGATTCTGAATCACAATGTTCGTTAAGACAACCCTTCAATCAGTATTGCAAAGCGGCACCAAGACAATACTCTAGTAAAAAATTTTACTCAAACTTATTCATTAAAATTCCAATGTTTTGGAGGTACAACATCCCCCCTCCAGCGAGAGTTTACTCCTCCCGTTGTCGCCTAGCTGCCCATACAACTAGGTATGTCCACCGCATAGAAAGCACGACATGGACATTCCCACCGCATAGAAAGCAAGACGTGGGTTCCCACCGCATAGAAAGCAAGTTGTGGATATCCACCGCATAGAAATCAAGTCGTGGATTCAAGAGCCCTTAACCAGGAACTCTGCCCCCTGTGATCAGGAGGGGGATCATGACTAATTCAACATTGGAAATAGAATGAACATGCCGAGCTAAATTTTCCCTAGCAGACATTCTTTCCTATTGCAAATAGTATATCCGTCAATCATTTCTTTCCTACTTTAGACTTAATGTACAAATGAATTCAAATGCCGAGGTCTCCGTGAGATTTCTCCAACACGTTTGGGGGTATGTTCTTTCTTAGCTAAACGTGTGCAATGTTTAATTAAACAACTTGAATAAAATTGTGACCTACCTCTTCCATTTCTTCGTCAATGGCCCGTGAGATGGCCGGTGCTCGTTCGTCCATGGGAACTTTTTCTTTCTTATTCACATTGCTCGTTCTTGCCTCGCGGTCGTGGGCACCATCGAAACGAGTTCTCTTAACCGGGGCCATTCTATACGCACTACTTTAAATGATAAACTTGAAGAAAAGAGCTAAGGTTCGAGAGCATCATAACAATCGAAATGGCAGATTAGAATCATTGAACAATCCTCCTTATGCAAGAGGGTTAGATTTTTCCTTTGAGACCTAGTAATTTTTATGGGTAATACTTTATTTGTCCTATGGGAACCGGCTCTAAAGTTAATCACTTGGCTTAGATGATTAAGAATTTCAGAATTTTACTAGTTTAAGTACAAGAGAGATGAATTAAGCAAGCTCAATCACTTTCCTAGTGCAATTAGAAAGATGCAGAGTTACCGCATGCATAGGTGATAGAAAATTCTCTTCTTAGTGGCTTAATGATGGATTAATTTTTCCTTAATCACATCTTAATGTATGAGAAAAATTGAATCTAACTTAGTCACAACAATATTGCGTGGTAAAAGAATGAATTTCATCAAATCTACATCATTACCGGCTTGTCCATTAATTACTATGCTGCCTAGAGAGGGAAATCTCTTCTAATCATGTATTAATTATTGATTAAGAGTGATGAAGGGTGCATAATCAGCTATTGGTTGATGATTATATAATGGAGTATAGCTATGGAGATTTACAGTACATCTATTGGGAATTATAGCTAGGATTAAGCATAGTAGACGAGATTTTAAGAGAATGATGAAGAGGTTTACAGATGAGCATAAATTAAATCATGATTACTGTGATTAGGGGCTGAAAATCCTCTCGATTTTCTGATCCAAATGAGTTCTCAAGACGGGAATTCGGTAGCACCTCCCTCCTTGCTTCTCCTTCAAAAACTGTGTGTGCCGGCAGCACCTCCCCAAGGTGTGTGTAGGTGTGTGTGTGAGCATGTGTGTGTGTGTGTGTGTGTGTGTGTGTGTGTGTGTGTGTGTGTGTGTGTGTGTGTGAGCACACCATTAAATAGGCTCGTCAAGGCTGAAAATCGATCTGTGTTGCTATAAGCATCTGCGTGAGCACTCAGTTAATGCATTGGCAAGTTTAGTTGCCTACCCACCAAGTGTCGAGTTGGCTAGTTTAACTGGTTCTCACACCCACTCTCCAGCATGGAAACTCTCCTACAACTCCCACAAGGCAAGAGGGCACCCCTAGCTGCTAAAGCTGGCTCAGAGTGGCCTGGAACCTGCTCCGACACAGCCTCGAGCCCCGGTGCCTCCCCGCACAACTTTAGGAGAAATTGGTTTTAGGCTAAAACGGCCCATACGACTCGGAATTTAATGCCGTAAATTGCTATACTAAGCTCTATTTAAAGCGTATTGGTCCAAGTACTTTCCATATTTAGCAGCCCCCGGGATCCGAAAATGCATGTTTTCAAATTCGGGATACGAGTCCAGTTTTTCGAGACGGGTCAAAACTGAACGGGTCGGGTGACCAAAAACTTACTATTTTTGGAATTTTTTTACAAAAATTATTTTATTTCACATTTCGAAGCTTTAAAACATTCTAAACATCATGGGACTGACAGAATTCGGAAAACTGCTAAAAATAGTAACTTTTTTCATTATATTCATTTCATGGTACAATGGTGCTCTTTTTGGTCGGAGTCAGAGACCTTACAAAACAACCTCACCTGTACCCTTGATACCATCAAGGAAAGTGTGCGTTTCATCTTCCTCATGGATAATCTTCGATTCGAGCTGTTTACCCAGCATCAATGCAATTCTAGCCTCATTTGCAACTTGCTCAAAGTCCATCCAAAATATCCCAAGATTGTTTAGTTGATTTAGTTGAGCAAATGCGAGGAGTAATAATGTGCTTCACAGTTAATGCAATCAATGCATGAGCCTACGCATCTCTAACATCCCAATGAGCATGATCAACTATAGGCAAAATAGATATAGTAGTAGCAATCCTGCCACCAAAACCTACAACATCCTTTGACAATGCTTTTATCCACAGAATCTAGACATACAACAATGCTCTACACAACATCAAGATTCCCTTTGACACAAGAACATGTTGCATCATGTGTTGTCATTCATGGGGTGAGTGTCTGCACGTGAAGTGAAAACTTCCCAAAAGGAGGAGAAACGAAGCGGGACTAACACCTACTATATAGCACAACCCAAAGAATATTGAAAAGGATCTTTTCTACAAAAATATGAATCGACAAAAATTCTGCACAAAATGATAAAATTGCCTGCGTAGTACTGCCTGTAGTAGTGAAACCGAAGGGTGAAATGAGCCCGAATGGAAATTATGAGCATACCCAAAGTATTTATCGACCTATTGATTCTCACCAAAGCTCACCCAAATCTAAGAAGTGAGCATGCATGTGGTAGCGATGCTGGCGACTATGCCCAGGAGGATGCAACCTGCTTTGATACCAATTGTTGGAAATAGGGTTGCAAGGAAACACACACAACTTGGAGAAGATGAAGAAGCTCAAGGCACACAACAGAGAGTGTATTACTTAGCACACAAATAAAAGATAAGTTTGCCCTAGAATGATGGGCATATATACAATGAATGGGGGGGAAAGACCTCCTAGTGAGGGGAAAAAGGCCCCGATAGTCCTAAGTGTGTTCGCACACATCACTACCTAATATGTATGGTAACAATGAATTTATACTCCTTTGTTAAGTTTCATTGGGTTTGGTTCTCCAGATTGGGTTTTATCTTGTGTTTTGCAAACTTCTGCAGGTTTCATGCTATTTAGCAATTTATCTCAAGTTGTAGCTCCAAATTCTTTCAATGTGGTCAGTAGCTTCCAAAAGTCATGTACAAAACCGAGGTAAACCCAAAAAATCAAAATGTCCTTCGTTGGTGAAAATGCAAAATAGATGCACTATTTTAGATTTCCCCAAATATTGTCTTTTTGCCTTGTTGATGTTACCCAAGGTTAGTAAACACAATTTGGATTTCATCGCTGAAAGGGTTTAGTTTTTGGTCCCCAAAATCATCACTTATCCTATTTTATAGATTTCAATAGTTTTTTACTAATTTTGACTCTATGCCAGGATCTAGTGGTCCAAATGACTCCAAACTTGGTAGTATTTGTCTACGTGTTCCATACAACCCAACCCTATGGTCAAAATTGAAGATTGGGTCCCAAATAACTGAGCTACAAAATAGGTGCAACTATTTTATAGGTGGTCCTATGAGTGTCAATTTTGCAATTTTACTAGATGCACATGTTGCAAGTGCTATTTGGAGTGTGATGATAAACTTAGTTGGAAAAATTGATTAGCTGATTATCTACAAAATAGGTGTGCCTATTTTGAACTTCGCTAGATTTTGATCCACTTTTTTTAGTAGAGATGAAACACTTACAATATTCTACTTACCCTATACTTATAGTGATTTACAATGGGGACTTGAATGCTCCTTATATAATAACATTGGGGGCCTTGAGTTACCCCTTAGCAAAATGCAAGCATCTCAAAATGCTAATGCTGATGGAGCCCAAAAAAAGTTTTGTTGATCAAAATGCAAGCAAAAACACTAGAGCTGATCTTCTATTCCTCTGCTTTGTGCGGCAATCTCCTCCCTTGCTAATCACTGATCCAAGCGCTGTGATACCATGTCAAAGTCGACAATCCAAAAGCGCAAAGCAATGGGGAGAGCACATATGAGAGAGAGAGAGAGAGAGAGAGAGAGAGAGAGAGAGAGAGAGAGAGAGAGAGAGAGAGAGAGAGAGAGAGAGAGAGAGAGAGAGAGAGCACCAAACCAACCAATCGGGAAATGAATTAGTGATTTATAATGGGGCCATTGGGTGCTCCTTACATGCTAAATTTGAGGGCCTTAAGTGCCCCCTTCAGCAAATTTCCCTACCAAGATTTTGACAAATACGTAAAATAAATATCTAAAGCCAAAATAATTATTGGGATCACATTAAGCTTCACTTGAGATGCTATAAATTTAAAAGTACCAAGAAGAGGAACATTGGGAGCTTTTGCCACCTGGAAGAGTAAACAGAAACTGGTGCTCAACTTCCTAGTTGTAGCCAGCCCTCCAAAAATATTGTCCCCTTAAAGCCCGGCATGCTACAAACACTGAAAGCTACTCTAGACATGCTAAGGGACATCTCTGATTTGCATGCAAAATGTTAGGCAAAATCGCAAAGATGTTTATTATGGATATCAATGTCTTCAAGGATATGGAAGCAGTAGGTCATATGTGGACCTTCTTCCTTGAAGTAACATAGGCTTGTGTTGGGACCTTATCAACACACCATCAAATAATGTTATCATGGGATTGTATGCCAGGCTGATGTTTTTGCCAAGTCATTACCTACAGACACTACAAGAGATTTTTGTCACTCGGTTTTTTGAAATTGGATCATCTATTTTCAACCCACTAATAAAATATATACAAGCAAGGTACATAACATACAAGAATCAAGTGGTTTCAAATCCCTTGGTCCACATTGCACATGTTGTTGAAGTGCATGCAAGGGGTGCAAGGTAGAACCAAGATTTGAACGCACTCAACTCCATCAAACACCATGGATTTTCTTAAAATGATGTTGAGGGTGAGCATCATCAAGGAGGGGGGGGGGGGGGGGGGGGGAGCATTTTTAGATGCCATCGGGGAGGCCCCTTCTAGAGTAATACCCCTGTGAAACAACATTGTAATATGAGAACCAACCCAAGCCCACTCTCTTTGAAGATGTAAAGCCATTAATGTTTTAAGAGGTTATATCCCATGGGAATGGAACCCATAACCATTTTTGAGTAATCCTATTTGCAAAAGAATAGGAGGATCTTTTTAGAAGACATTGTTGTGTATTATTACCATACATATGTGGTAATGATGTGTGTGAACACACTTAGGACCGTCGGGGCATTTTTCCCCTCACTAGGAAGTTTTCCCCCCCGTGTATTGTATGTACACCCATCACTCTAGGGCTAACTTATCTTTCCATTGTCACTAAGTAATACTACTCTCTGTTGTGTGCCTTGAGATTCTACATCTTGTCCAAGATGTGTGCATTTTTGTGCAACCCTATTTCCAACAACTGGTATCATAGTAGGTTTCATCCTCCCAGGCATAGTCGTCAGCATTTCCAACACCCGTCTACTCACTTTCTCTGATTTGGGTAAGCTTTGGTGAGTATGTGCAAAGCTCACCAAAGGAGTATCAATTTTCCATTCGGGCTCATTTTGGCCTTTGTTTCCACTACAGGCAGTTTTGCACATGCAATTTTGTCCTTTTGTGTAGAATTTTTGTTAGAGACGTTTTTTGCATAACAGGTCCCTTACAGTCTCCTTCAAGTTGTGCTATATAGCACGTGTTGGACCCACTTTGTTTCTCCTCTTTTCGGGCAGTTTTCACATTAGGTGCAAGCACTTCCATGGCTGACAACAACACAGATGTGTTCAAGATGTTTGATGCTAAGAATAAGCTGGATGGGGAAAATTACCCAATGTGGTCTTACATGATGCAACATGTTCTTGTGTCAAAGGGAATTTAGAATGTTGTGCAGGGCATTGATGTGATTCTTGGTTCTGTGGATATAGGCATTGTTGAGGATGTTGCAGGCTTTAGTGGCAAGGTTCATGCTACAAGAGCTCTTTTGCCTACAACTAAGTAGGCTCATTGGGATGCTAGAGATGCACAAGCTCATGCATTGATTGTGTTATCTGTGAAGTGCACCATTACTCATCAAATTTGTTCCGCTAAATATTCAAAATAGGCTTGGGATATTCTGATTGGTCTTTATACGAGTTGCAATGAGGCTAAAATTGCATTGCTACGTAAAGAGCTGGAATCAAAGATTATGCATGAGAAAGATGACATGGACACTTTCTTTGTTGGCAAGGATATAAGTGAGCAACTCATTTCTGCAGACGCGGTCATTTTAGACATTTCCCTTGTGCTGACTATTTTTGGTGCTTTGCCAGATTCTTACCAGACTTTTGCTAGTACTTGGAGACTTATGACCCAAGGAAATCCTGACATGTGTAGTTGAATAGGCTTTTATTGATGCTCAAATAAAAAGTGGTAATAGCAATGTAGCCACTTCTCATGGTTCTTCTACAAGTGAAAATCACCTAGTTCTAATGCTTCTGCTCTGAGGAACACTTTGTCTAGGAATTCTGGTGAAAAGGGAAAAAAGAAGATGTGTTGCCATTATTGCAAGGCTAATGATCACTTGAGTAAGAAGTGTCCTAAATTGAAGGCAAAGGAGGCCAATATGAAAGAGGTTGTTTTCACTACAAATGCAACTATTGTAGAGTCTTTTGTGAAAGGAGATTGTGATGCTGATGTAGATGCAAAGTGGGCATTTAGTGAAGAGTGCACTTATGATCCTTATGTCCATGGTGCATGCATGTCACTTACTACAGATTCACATGTGTGGTACTTTGATAGTGGTTCTACAAAGCACATCACATCTCATCATGTCTTGTGTACCTCTCTTGAGGTTGTTTCTCATGGGAATATAGTCACTTGTGCTAACAAAGACTCTTATCTAATCCAAGGAGTTGGAAAGATTGTGCGTATTGCTATGAATGGTAGTTCTTTCACACTTGTTGATGCACTTTATGTGCCTTGGATAACAAATAACCTTTTGTCTATATTTGCAGATGTGCTAGACTTGGTCTTGTTGTGAAATTTGTGGATGACAGATGTACAATTCATGATCTCTTTTTTGGTGATAAAATTGTTGCATCTTGCATTTTATGCCATGGGCTATATAAGCTCACAAGTGTGGGTAGAATTTTGCATATGTAGTTGTGGATTCAAAGGCTGTTTTAGATGCAAAACTTAGGCATGCATGTTTTGGGCATCTAAATTTTCTGCCAGTTTGTTGTGTTTGGTAGAAATCTGATATATTTGCTTCTTTGTCACCTCTTGAAGCACCTATGAAGCATGTTTGTGAAGGTTGTATTTTGGGCCAGATGCAGCATTTTAAGTTTCCAAAGGATGCTTCAGTGAGGGATACATGAAGAATTGCAACTTGTGCATACTGATATTTGTGGGCCCATGCAAACTCTATAGATCCTTGGGCAATAACCTTTACTTCATGACTTTCATTGATGATTACTCTAGGGATGCATAGGTGTATCTGCTTAAATCTAAGTCCATAGTGTTTATGTGCTTCAAGTAATTTCTAGCTATGGCTGAAAATTTCTCTACATGTACTATGGGAACCCTCTGTTTTGATTGAGGGGGGAAGTATATGTCTCATGAATTTAATGCAATTTTGGCTAGTCATGAAATAAAACACCAATGTACAATGTTGTATACACCTTAGCAAAATGTCGTTGCTGAAAGAAACAGGTCACTTACAAAAATGGCACGATTTATGGTCAAAAGTCAAGCTTTGCCACATTCATTTTGGTTGGAGGCTATCATGTGTGCCACTTATGTACTGGATGTTGGAATTAGGGTTGCATAGAGACACACACAGCTTGGAGAAGACGAAGGAAGCTCAAGGCACACAATAGAGAGTGTGTTACTTAGTGTGCAATGAAAAAAATAGATAGCCCTAGAGTGATGGGCGTATATACAATGCACGGGGGAAAAAACCTCCTAAAGAGCGAAAAAATGCCCCAACAGTCCTAATGTGTTCACACACATCACTACCACATGTATATGGTAACAAATCCCCCCTGGAGTGATGCGGTGAACAAGAGCTGGCACATGAATAAAGGGAAGTGCCATGCCCTAAGGACATGATCAGTCCACAAAGGGGAGTAAGCCCAGAGATTTGCGGAAAGCTTCAAGCTTCTCATGAGACAATGCCTTTGTGAAAAGATCTGCAAGGTTGTCCTGTGTTGGCACATAAGCCAAGCTGATCTCTCCTACTGAGAGCCTCTCCCTGACATAGTGGTAATGCGCCTCAATGTGATTTGTGAGAGCATGAAAAACTGGGTTCCTCGCAACTGTCAATGCGCTCTGCCTGTCAGTGTCGATAGTGTTGGATGTGTCCTGTCCAACACCCAAAACAGCCATAAGGCATCTAAGCCATACACACTCAACCGTAGCTGTGAAGACAGCCCTGTACTTAGCCTCACAACTTGAAGTGGCCACAGTAGGTTGCTTCTTGCTCAACCATGATATACATGAACTGCCAAGCATGAAACAAAAACCACTTGTGGACACTCTTGTGTCAAAACAACCAGCCCAATCTGAGTCTGAAAAAGCATGTAAGTCTGGCGGCAATGATCCCCCCTTGGGATAAAGCAAGCCAAGATGTAAAGTGCCACTAAGGTAGCGGAAAATCCTCTTGACAGCCTGCCAATGCTTAGACCCAGTGCTATGCATAAATCTGCTGACCTGTGAGACTGCAAACTGAATATCTGGCCTCGTGTTCCATACATAAATGAGGCAGCCAACAACAGTTTGGTAAAGAGTGACATCAGCAGGATCGCCAGCATCATGTAGACTCAAATTCAAACCTGTTTCCATGGGAGTGGCAATAGGTTTGCAATCCTCAAGTCCAAACTTACATAGCAATGTCTCTATGTAACTTTTTTGACACAAGGCAATACCGCCATCACACTGCTTAAACTGTATACCCAAGTAATGATGCAACAGCTTCAAATCTTTCATCTTGAAAGTAGCATTCACATCAGCCTTAAATTCAGCAATATGTCTCTCATTTGGTCCAGTGATCAGCAAATCATCAACATAAAGAACCACAATGAGAAGTACATCACCCTCACGCTTTACTTACAATGTGCTTTCTGTTGGACTGTTTTTACGAAAGCCTTGTTTGGCCAAATGAGTGTCAGCTTTCTCATACCAAGGACGAGGAGATTGTTTCAACCCATACAAAGCCTTGTTACATTTGCACACTTTGTCCTCTTGTCCTTTTATGATAAAACCGCGAGGCTGCGTTACATAAACTTCCTCAAATATGTCACCATTCAAGAAAGCAGTAACAATGTCTGATTGATGTACATCCCAACCAAAATGAGCTGCCAATGCACATAGAAAACGCATAGTAGTCATACAACAAGTGGGAGAAAAATTTTCTTCATAATCTATGCCTTTTTGCTGTGCATAACCCTTTGCAACAAGTCGAGCCTTATGGCGATCAATCTCACCATCCGGCTTGCATTTCAACTTGTAAACCCACTTCGTACCAATGGCCTTTTTGCCAGGAGGAAAATCACATAAAGTCCATGTGTCATTTTCTATGAGTGCATCATATTCTAAGTGCATGGCAGGCATCCAATTTTCTGAATTCTATGCTTCATCAAAAGACAGAGGCTCCTCAACATCATGTAAGATAGACACAGCCATAGCATAACAATCTGATGCATAAGATGCATGGCGAGAGCCTGAACAAGTACGACTAGACAAAGGTGCATCCAATTTACTATCACGCAAAGTGTGCACCAGCCATTTTGGCATACCTCTAGCCTGTTCATTTTCAGCCCTTTCCTCATCAAGTACATCATGTACATCTGCATCAGTAATAGGCTGATCTAAAACATTTTCAAAAACCACCATAGGCTGTACATTTGCCTCATTGGAACTTACATTCGTATTTTCACCACTGAAAAGAGGCAACAAAGTGTCATAAATGTCCTGTGAGCTTACATTACTGTCTCTCGTACATGACAGTACGGGCTGAACAGAATCTTCCACAAACACTACATCTCGTGAAACCAGAATACGTTTTGTTTGCGGATGATACAACCTATAACATTTTCTTTCAACACTATAACCAACAAAAATACATTTGACAACCTTATCATACAATTTTCTACGCTGTACTTGTGGCACCAAAGCATATGCCAAACATCCAAAAACATGCATGTGCTCAATAGAAGGCTTTCTATCATGCCATGCTTCATATGGAGTAATAGATTGCAAAGCTTTCGTAGGACACTTGTTAAGTACATAAGTGGCACACATGATGGCCTCAAGCCAAAAAGAATGCGGCAAAGCTTGACTTTTGAGCATACATCGTGCCATTTCCGTCAATGACCTGTTTTTCCTCTCAGCAACACCATTTTGCTGAGGTGTATAAGTCACTGTACATTGGTGTTTTATCCCAGGACTAGCCAGAAATGCATTAAATTCATGAGACATATACTCCCCCCCTCGATCGGAACGGAGGGTGCCCATAGTACATTTCGAGACATTTTCAGCCATAGCCAGAAATTGTTTGAAGCACATAAAAACTTCAGACTTCACTTTAAGTGGAAATACCCATGCATGCCTGGAGTAATCATCAATGAAAGTCACGAAGTACAGGTAATTTCCCAAGGACAGAGTTTGCATGCGCCCACAAACATCACTATGCACAAGCTGCAACCTGCATGTGGCCCTAACTGAACCATCCTTTGGAAACTTAGAACGCTACATTTTACCCAGAATACAGCGTTCACAAACATGTTTGACAGGTGCTTCAAGAGGCGGCAAAGAAGCAACCATATCAGATTTCTGCAAACGCAGGAAACTGGAAAAATTCAGATGACCAAAACGTGCATGCCAAAGTTTTGCATCTGAAATAGCCCTTGAATCTGCAACAGCATTTGCAAAATTTTGTCCACACTTGTCATACAAAGTGAGCTTATATAGCCCATGGCCCAAAAGCCCAGATGCAACAATTTCATCACCAAAACTGAGATTATGAACTGTACATATGTCATCCACAAATTTGACTACAAGTCCAAGTCTAGCAAGTGCACATACAGACAAGAGATTCTTTTTGATCCCAGGTACATAAAGTGCATCAACAAGTGTGAAGGAGCTGCCATTAGCAGCAGTGAGCACAATCTTTTCAACTCCCTGAACTAGATAAGAGGCGTCGTTGGCACAAGTGACTGAATTCCCATGAGGGACAGACTCGAGAGGTAAACAATTCACGATGTAAGGTAATGTGCTTTGTAGCACCACTGTCAAAATACCACACATGTGAATCTGCTAAGTTCTTCGCAAGATGGATAGCGCTTTGGCTATCACTGTACAAGACACAATTGTCTTGTTTGAATCCAAACTCTTCTAAGAATCTGTGAAGCCACATAATTTCTTTGCTTGCCTCCGTCATTGCTACATACTCTGCTTCCGTGGTAGAAAGTGAGACCACTTTCTACAGCTTTGAAGCCCAGCTAACTGCTGTGCCTCCAACTGTGAACACATAGCCAGTAGTGCTCCTTCGAGTATCTTTGTCACCTGCCATATCTGCATAAGCATACCCTTCTAGAAAAATATCAGTTCCTCCAAAATACAAAGCATTTGTTGTTGTCCCTTTTAGATACCTAAGTATCCACTTCACAGCTTGCCAATGCTCTTTACCTGGGTTGTCCATGAACCTACTCACAACTCCCACTGCATGTGCAATGTCTGGCCTTGACCATACCATAAGCATACATTAGAGAACCTACCGCTGCAGCATATGGAACTTCAAACATATAGGCTATCTCCTCTTGTGTCTTTGGACACATATCCTTCGTTAGTTTAAAGTGACCAGCCAAAGGTGTAGAAATTGGTTTTGCATTTTGCATTGCAAACCTTTCTAGTACCTTCTTGATGTAATCCTCTTGATATAGCTATATTGTCTCCTCTGTCCTATCCCTTGATATATTCATACCAAGTATTCTCTTTGCAACACCTAAATCTTTCATTGAAAAAGATTTAGACAGCTCCTCTTTTAGGTCTTTGATGTCCTGCATGTTAGCACTTGCAATCAACATGTCATCAACATACAACATTAGGATGATGAATTTCCCATCTGCCAAATTCTTCGTGTAGACACAATGATCTGAGTTGCATCTTGTGAATCCATGATCCAACATCCATCGATCAAACTTCAAGTACCAGTCTCTTGATTCTTGCTTTAAACCATACAAGCTCTTCTTTAATTTGCAAACCATTTTCTCCTTACCTTTTACTTCATACCCCTTTGGTTGAAGCATGTAGATTTCCTCCTCTAAGTCACGGTGAGGGAATGGCGTATTTACATCCATTTGCTCAAGATTTAGATCATGAGCAGCCACAAGGCTTAAGACAAGCCTAATTGAGTTCATTTTTACAATAGGAGAAAATATTTCATTGAAGTCAATACCGTTCCTTTGAGAAAACCCTTTTACCACAAGCCTAGATTAGTACCTTTTCTTCCCACCTTCTTCTTCCTTCACCTTGTACACCCATTTGTTTTGAAGTGCCCGCTTACCTTTAGGCAAATCAACCAATTCCCATGTTTGGTTGCGATGTAGTGAGTCCATCTCCACTTGCATGCTCTTCGTCCATTCTTCTTTGAATTCATGTTGCATAGCTTCTTCGTATGATTCCAGCTCTCCAGAATCTGAGATCAAGAGATGGTTGAAGGAAGGAACAAACCTTTTTGGAGGTCTACTTGCTCTTGTAGATCTTCAGGGAATAGATTGAGGCTCCTCATTTGGTTGACGTTCTTGCACATTGTCACCGTTTGCAGTCCTTGAGTCTTCACAGTCCTCAAGCTCCATGTACTCATCACCTGTTTCTTTTATTTGTTTTCTTTCCAAGTAATCTTTGTACATATTTTGTTCGTTAAAAATTACATCCCTACTTCTAAAGATTTTACCATCTTCAGGATTCCATAGGCGATACCCAAAGTCACCTTCTCCATAGCCAATGAAGAAACACTTTTTGGACTTTGCATCTAGCTTTGATCTTAGGCTTCTATCTATGTGCATTAAAGCCACACACCCAAACACTTTGAAAAATGCATAATTCACCAGTTTACCTGTCCATGCCTCTTCTGGAACTCCCCCATCCAATGTCGTTGAGGGTGACCGATTGATTAAGTACACAGACGTACCTACAGCTTCCGCCCAAAGCTCAAGCGGTAGGCCTGCATGTAGCCGCATGCTTTGTGCTCGCTCCATGATTGTCCTGTTCATCCTTTGCGAAATACCATTTTGCTGAGGTGTCCTTGGGGTTGTCCTTTGCCTCCGAATGCTATTGCTAGCACAAAATCTTTCAAAAGCTTGGCTGCAATATTCACCTCCATTGTCGGATCTGAGGCATTTAACCTTGGTACCTGTTTCATTCTCCACAAAGGCTTTCCACCTTTGAAATATGAAAAATACATCGGATTTATTCTTCATGACATAAACCCATGTTTTTCTAGTCGCATTGTCTATGAATGTTACATAGTACAACGAGCCACCAAGTGATGGTGTACGTGCAGGACCCCAAACATTAGAATGTACCAGCTCAAGTTTTTTATTTTTTCTTTTATTTCCTGATTTTTGAAATTTTATCCTCTTTTGTTTACCATAAATACAATCTTCACAGAAATCTAAGTCCACTTCTTTCAAACCTGGCAGGAGCTTCTTTGTTTGAAGGATTTGCATTCCTTTAGCACTCATATGCCCAAGCCGGTAGTGCCACACCGCACTATTAGCTTCTATAGTTACTGCACAAGCTGAAGGTTGTGTGCTAACAATACACAAGTAAAGTGTACCGACCTTTTCTCCCTTGGCAACCACCAAAGATCCCTTTGAGATCTTCCACTGTTTGTTTCCGAATGCAATGTTGTGACCTTCATCGTCCAGTTGTCCTGTAGAGATCAAATTTTTCCGAAGAGAGGGAACATGCCTAACATCTTTAAGATTCCATTCATTTCCGTTAGTAGTTTTGACAGAAACTGTACCTTTGCCGACAATCTCACAAGCTTCATCATTTCGCAAGTATACATACCCAAAATTACCTTTGGTGTAATCTTGGAAATGTTGCTTGTGTGGTGTCGCATGGAATGAAGCCCAGGAATCTACTATCCAGGAATTAGACACATTGTCTAATAAGAGAATTAGAGCATCTTGCTCTACTTTACCTGCCACATTGGCTTCCGATGTTGGCTTGTTTTCTTGAAACTCTGTCTCCTTCTTCTTCTTGGACCAACAATCCTTCTTGACATGGCCCTTCTTGCCGCACTTCAAACATTGAAGAACTGACTTTGTGCGTGGCTTGCTCTGCTTGAGCGATCACGACCTTTTTGGTTTTTGAACCTCTCCTTAGGCCTTTCTCTTTTTTCCACTGACAATGCAACACTCGATGATTCTCTTGTGCTTCTCCTTCGTATTTCCTCGCTTAGGAGAACACCCACAACATCATCAAACTTAAGAGTATTTGTGCCAGAAATAGAATTACTTACAGCCATGACAAGGCTGTCCCAATTATCCGATAGAGATGATCGCACTTCATCATCAAAATTGATTTTCACCGATCGAAGTTGACTTATGTTTGTGTTAAAGTCATTTAGGTGTTCTGCAACCACTCTCTGCCATCTTTAGATTGAACAAGAACTTCATGAGAAATACCTTATTGGTTGCCGATGGTTTCTCGTAGAAGTCGTCAAGTGACTTCAGCAAGTCCTCCGTGGTCTTCATCTCTGAAACGTTGAAGGCCACCGTTGACGCCAAGCTTAACCGGATTGTTCCCAGTGCCTTTCGATCAAGGACAATCCATGCTTCATCTGCCATCGTTGCGAGCTTCTTTGCAAGACCTCCTAGTGGCAAATAGAGGTCCTTCTGGTAGAGATAGTCTTCAATCTGCATCTTCCAATGTTGGTAGTTTTTTCCGTTGAACTTCTCAATCTTGAGCTTCCCTTGTTCTGCCATAACTCCCACTCAATTCAAGGAATCCTTTCCTTGAGATAATTTAGCTACGAGCAAAACCTTGCTCTAATACCAGTTGTTAGGAAATAAGACGTAACTAAATAGATATTTGAGTAGATTACTTAATGGAGAGAGATAGATTTCACACACAAGAGATTAGAGAGTAGAAAGAGAGAGAGAGAGAGAGAGAGAGAGAGAGAGAGAGAGAGAGAGTACACACGATATACGTGGTTCACCCAATGTGGGCTACGTCCACGGGAAAGCAGCCACTAAATGGATTTAGTACTTCAAAACAAGAAGTAGTTTACAAATGGATTATACCCTTAATAGAGCTCCCGCCTTGCTTCACTCTCACCACCTTGCACTCACCTTGTTGCATCAACTTCACACTCTGAAATATGTGTAGAAATGGCCTCCTTTTATAGGCCAAAAGGACTGCCCTCTCTCATGAGAGGCAGCCATGTGTAGCCGCCCTTGTGTAGATAAGTCCAAATCTGACCCTCCAATCCGCCCATGTGTGGCCGCCCTTGAGAAGACAAGTCCGCTTTTGAATTTGGCCACCGGCCACTAGCCATTGACTTCCGACAACCGGCCAACCGGCCAACCAGCCAACCGATTGGTCGTTTTCCGACCACTTTCCGACCGCCGTCCGGTCATAATATTCCGGTGAAAAGGAATATTCCGGCAAGTGATTTTGGTTCACGCGAGAAAAGGAATATAGGCCGTGAAAATTTTGGTTTCCAGCGAGTGATTTTCCTTCACGCACGATGGATTCTCCTCATAATGGGGGCCTTACAAATGTGCGCTTTTACCACAAAAAATTACAAGGGGCAAATCAGGCTCCATACTTAACATCTCTCTCTCTCTCTATCTCTCTCTCTCTCTCTCTCTCTCTCTCTCTCTCTCTCTCTCTCTCTCTCTCTCTCTCTCTCTCTCTCTCGCTCTCTCGTCTCCTCCTCTTTACCCTCCCGCCGATGGAAACCAACAATCAAGAAACTGTTGGGAAATAGGACGTACCTAAATAGATATTTGAGTAGCTTACTTAATGGAGAGAGACTGATTTTCACACACGAGAGGTTACAGTGTAAAGAGAGAGAGAGTACACACAATATACGTTGTTCACCCAATGTGGGCTACATCCACTAGAAAGCATCCACTCAATGGCTTTAGTACTCCAAATAAGGTTACAAAGGGATTATACCCTTAATAGAGCTCCCACCTTGATTCATTATGACCACCTCACACTCACCTTGTTGCATCAACTTCACAGTTTGAAATGTGTGTAGAAATGGCCTCCTTTTATATGCCAAAAGGGATGTCCTCTCTCATGAGAGGCAGCCGTGTGTAGCCGCCCTTGTGTAGACAAGTCCAAATGGACTCTCCAACCCGCCCATGTGTGTCCGCCCTTGAGAAGACAAGTCCGCCTTTGAAATTGGCCATCGGCCATTTACTTCCGACCAGCGGGCACCAGCCATTGACTATCGACCACCGGCGGCCATCGGCCTATTGGCCAAACGACCAACCATTTTTTGATCATTTTTTGGCCGCCGTCCGTCCATAATATTTTGGCAAAAAGGAATTTCCGGCGAGTGATTTTTCTTCATGCATGATGGATTCTCCTCATAACGGGGCATTATAAATGTGCATTTTTAATACAAAAAATTACAAGGGATAAATGAGGATCCATACTTAACAATCTCCCACTTGGAGAGTGATCTCCACACCAAACCTATGACTGCCTTCCATCCTAGCTTCTTAACCTTGAATGCCAATTGAAAATGAGCAAAAGCTCAACTTCTCCTTGTTGACCACCTTTGTAAACATGTCTGCAAGATTTTCACTTGTATGTACCTTTCCTAGCTTTAGATGTCCCTCTTCCAAAAGAGTGCGTATGAAATGATATCTCACCTCAATGTGCTTTGTCCTTGAATGAAAGGCTGAGTTCTTTGCAAGATGGATAGCACTTTGGCTATCATTGTACAAGACACAATTGTGGTGTTTGAATCCAAGCTCTTCTAAGAATCTGTGAAGCCACATAATTTCTTTGCTTGCCTTTGTAATTGCTACATACTCTGCTTTTGTGGTAGAAAGCGAGACCACTTTCTACAGCTTTGAAGCCCAGCTTACTGCTGTGCCTCCAACCGTGAAGACATAGCTTGCAACATTTAATGGTCTAATAACTTGTGTGTAGCGAAAAATAACATAGACATAGTGAGCATTTCATTAAAATAGATTCCTAATGAGCATAGCAAGAGTGCTTGGATGGAGAGAGCAACAAAATCATAACACCTACTTAGATAGGCATGAACAATACTTCAAAAAGAGAGAGAAATTAAACTATTGACAACAAGTTGAGGACGGGATTTATATGGAGCCGTCCGGTCTCCCCTCCAAAAGGCTTTGCATTATAGGTTTCCCCCATCAAGGGAAACCTACAATACTTCAACAAGAGAGATAAATTAAGCTATTGACAACAAGTTGAGGACGGGATTTATATGGAGCCGTCCGGTCTCCCCTCCAAAAGGCTTTGTATTATAGATTTCCCCCATCAAGACATTTTACAATACAATACTTTGTGTTCCTTCAATAACTTGCTGGTGCAATGAAGATGGAAGCTTCAAGCACCAAGCTCACACTTGTAAAACACAACATCAATTCCCTCACAATCTTAGACCCAAGACCTCACACACCTTCAAAGATGGTGAGAGCTAGTGGGGTATGAGAGTAGATCGAGAGGAAGAAGGAGTATTCTTACAAGAAAGAAGTATGTCTCCTCACATAATCACTCATACTAGCTTAACATAGCTTAGTAATTAGGATGGTAGAGGAGATGAGCATGCATTGGAGCTTGGATCTTGGTTGGATTTGCACCACAAAGCCAAGAGTTGTTGGTAGTAGGCCTCCTTCTCACAAGCTTGGAGTAGATGATGAGATTTCCATTAAAGCTTGAGAAGGATATAGTCTTATTTACTCCACACATGAGGTTGTGTGAGTGTGTGTGTGATAATGTCTTGCCAAAATCAGTCCCCCTCTCTCTCTTGGTCGACCCCTCTTGATTTTTACTCATATTGGCATCCTATTGGACCCTGCAAAGCTTAGCCAATGATAATTAAGAAGCATAAGTGATAGCCTTGTGACATGTGTCCCCCTTTCCCCTTTTGTGAGAGCTTTAGGTATTTTAATAATGAAATTAAACTCTCATTGGACCCCTTAGTCTTTTGGCCAATAGGAATCAGGAAAGCCATTGGGTTGTTGAATGCTCACTGGACCCCTTGGGAGACTATACAATAGTCTTCTAGAGAGCTTAATTTCTATTGGTTCTTTTATCAAGTGTTTTTAAATGAATTAAACTAAATGTACTCTAGCCTAATTCTCATTGTTCCACCTCTATGGCCAATTAAGATGAATGCACCTTGGGGAAACTGGCCTAGGGAGCCGACATGTGTCCACTATGCCCTTTGTGTAAAGGGAGCTTGCAAGAGCGTGTGTGTGTTTCTCTCTCATCCCCTACTAAAAGGGCTCACCCCCTCAAGGATAGGGATGTGGGAAGACTTTTGAGCTTCCCACAAGCACCCAATTTACCTAGAGTTTGACCATTGAACATAACCTTTGAATTTTGGAACCTTAGCATTTTGGAAGTCTTAATGATCTGAACCTTAGGGTCTTTGAAGCCCATTGTTGTGTTAGGAAATAAGACGTAGCTAAATAGATAATTGAGTAGATTACTTAATGGAGAGAGACAAATTTACATGCACGAGATTATAGAGTAGAGAGAGAGAGAGAGAGTACACAAGATATACGTGGTTCACCCAATGTGGGCTACGTCCACGGGAAAGCAGCCACTCAATGGCTTTAGTACTTCAAAACAAGAAGTAGTTTACAAAGGGAATATACCCTTAATGGAGCTCCCGCCTTGCTTCACTCTCACCACCTCACACTCACCTTGTTGCATCAACTTCACACACTATCAAATGTGTGTAGAAATGGCCTCCTTTTATAGGCCAAAAGGGCTGCCCTCTCTCATGAGAGGCAGCCATGTGTAGCCGCCCTTGTGTAGATAAGTCCAAATCGGACCCTCCAATCCGTCCATGTGTGGCCACCCTTGAGAAGACAAGTACGCTTTTGAATTCGGCCACCGGCCACCGGCCATTGACTTCCGACCACCGGCCACCGGCCACCGGCAGTTGTTTTCCGACCACTTTCCGGCCGCCGTCCGGCCATAATATTCCGGCGAGGGAAAAAAAGTCTTGGGGGCTTCCGCCCTCGAGGCCCCTAAAGTTGCCCCTGGTTTTTGACTGCTGTGAAAATTTTGATTTCCAGTGAGTGATTTACCTTCATGCACGATGGATTCTCCTCATAATGGAGGCCTTACAAATGTGCGCTTTTACCACAGAAAATTACAAAGGGGCAAATCAGGCTCCATACTTAACAATCTCCCACTTGGAGGCTGATCTCCGAACCAAACCTGTGATTGCTTTCCATTCTAGCTTCTTATCCTTGAATGCCGATTGAAGATGAGCAAAAGCTCAACTTCTCCTTGTTGACCACCTTTGTAAACATGTCTGCAGGATTTTCACTTGTATGCACCTTTCCTAGCTTTAGCTGTCCCTCTTCCAAAAGAGTATGTATGAAGTGATATCTCGCCTCAATGTGCTTTGTCCTTGAATGAAAGGCTGAGTTCTTCGCAATATGGATAGCGCTTTGGCTATCACTGTACAAGACACAATTGTCTTGTTTGAATCCAAGCTCTTCTAAGAATCTGTGAAGCCACATAATTCCTTTGCTTGACTCCGTCATTGCTACATACTCTGCTTCCGTGGTAGAAAGTGAAACCACTTTCTGCAGCTTTGAAGCCCAGCTTACTGTTGTGCCTCCAACCGTGAACACATAGCCAGTAGTGCTCCTTCGAGTATCTTTGTCACCTGCCATATCTGCATCAGCATACCCTTCTAGAAAAATATCAGTTCCTCCAAAATACAAAGCATTTGTTGTTGTCCCTTTTAGATACCTAAGTATCCACTTCATAGCTTGCCAATGCTCTTTACCTGGGTTGTCCATGAACCTACTCACAACTCCCACTGCATGTGCAATGTCTGGCCTTGTCCAGACCATAGCATACATTAGAGAACCTACCGCTGCAACATATGGAACTTTAGACATATAGGCTATCTCCTCTTGTGTCTTTGGACACATATCCTTCGTTAGTTTAAAGTGACCAGCCAAAGGTGTAGAAATTGGTTTTGCATTTTGCATTGCAAACCTTTCTAGTACCTTCTTGATGTAATCCTCTTGATATAGCTATATTGTCTCCTCTGTCCTATCCCTTGATATATTCATACCAAGTATTCTCTTTGCAACACCTAAATCTTTCATTGAAAAAGATTTAGACAGCTCCTCTTTTAGGTCTTTGATGTCCTGCATGTTAGCACTTGCAATCAACATGTCATCAACATACAACATTAGGATGATAAATTTCCCATCTCCCAAAATCTTCGTGTAGACGCAGTGATCCGAGTTGCATCTTGTGAATCCATGATCCAACATCCATCGATCAAACTTCAAGTACCATTGTGTTGATGCTTGCTTTAAACCATACAAGCTCTTCTTTAATCTGCAAACCATTTTCTCCTTACCTTTTACTTCATACCCCTTTGGTTGAAGCATGTAGATTTCATCCTCTAAGTCACCATGAGGGACTGCCGTATTTACATCCATTTGCTCGAGATTTAGATCATGAGCAGCCACAAGGCTTAAAACAAGACTAATTGAGTTCATTTTTACAACAGGAGAAAATATTTCATTGAAGTCAATACCTTTCTTTTGAGAAAAACCTTTTACCACAAGCCTAGACTTGTACCTTTTCTTCCCACCTTCTTCTTCCTTCACCTTGTACACCCATTTGTTTTGAAGTGCCCGCTTACCTTTTGGCAACTCAACCAATTCCCATGGTTGGTTGCGATGTAGTGAGTCCATCTCTACTTGCATGCTCTTCGTCCATTCTTCTTTGGATTCATGTTGCATAGCTTCTTCGTATGATTCCGGCTCTCCACATTCTGAGATCAAGAGATGGTTGAAGGAAGGAACAAACCTTTCTGGAGGTCTAGTTGCTCTTGTAGATCTTCGGGGAATAGATTGAGGCTCCTCATTTGGTTGATGTTGTTGCACATTGTCACCGTTTGCAGTCCTTGAGTCTTCAACGTCCTCAAGCTCCATGTACTCATCACCTGTTTCTTTTGTTTGTTTTCTTTCCAAGTAATCTTTGTACATATTTTGTTCGTTAAAAATTACATCCCTACTCCTTAATATTTTACCATCTTCAGGATTCCATAGGCGATACCCAAAGTCACCTTCTCCATAGCCAATGAAGAAACACTTTTTAGACTTGACATCTAGCTTTGATCTTAGGCTTCTATCTATGTGCATGAAAGCCTCACACCCGAACACTTTGAGAAATGCATAACTCACCGGTTTACCTGTCCATTACTCTTCTGCAACTCCGCCATCCAATGCCGTTGAGGGTGACCGATTGATTAAGTACACATACGTACTTACAGCTTCCGCCCAAAGCTCAAGCGGTAGGCCTGCATGTAGCCGCATGCTTCGTGCTCGCTTCATGATTGTCCTGTTCATCCTTTCTGAAATACCATTTTGCTGAGGTGTCCTTGGGGTTGTCCTTTGCCTCCGAATGCCATTGCTAGCACAAAAGCTTTCAAAAGCTTGGCTGCAATATTCACCTCCATTGTCGGATCTGAGGCATTTAACCTTGGTATGTGTTTCATTCTCCACAAAGGCTTTCCACCTTTGAAATATGGAAAATACATTCGATTTATTCTTCATGACATAAACCCATGTTTTTCTAGTCGCATCGTCTATGAATGTTACATAGTACAATGAGCCACCAAGTGATGGTGTACTTGCAGGACCCCAAACATCAGAATGAACCAACTCAAGTTTTTTATTTTTTCTTTCATTTCCTGATTTTTGAAATTTTACCCTCTTTTGTTTACCATAAACACAATCTTCACAGAACTCTCAGTCCACTTCTTTCAAACCTGGTAGAAGCTTCTTTGTTTGAAGGATTTGCATTCCTTTGGCACTCATATGCCCAAGCCGGTAGTGCCACACTGCACTGTCAACTTCTGTAGTTGCTGCACAAGCTGAAGGTTGCGTGCTAATAGTACACAAGTAAAGTGTACCGACCTTTTCTCCCTTGGCAACCACCAAAGATCCCTTTGAGATCTTCCACCGTTTTTTTTCGAATGCAATGTTACATTGTGACCTTCATTGTCCAATTGTTCTGTAGAGATTAAATTTTTGCGAAGAGAAGGAACATGCCTAACATCTTTAAGATTCCATTCATTTCCGTTAGCAGTTTTGACAGAAAGTGTACCTTTGCCGACAATCTCACAAGCTTCATCATCTCCCAAGTATACATACCCAAAATTACCATTGGTGTAGTCTTGGAAATGTTGCTTGTGTGGTGTCGCATGGAATGAAGCCCCGGAATCTACTATCCAGGAATTAGACACATTGTCTAATGAGAGAATTAGAGCATCTTGCTCGACTTTACCTGCCACATTGGCCTCCGATGTTGGCTTGTTGTCTTGAGACTCCGTCTCCTTCTTCTTCTTGGACCAGCAATCCTTCGGCCCTTCTTGCCGCAGTTCCAACATTCAAGAACTGACTTTGTGCGTGACTTGCTCCGCCTTGAGCGATCACGACCCTTTTGGTTTTTGAACCTCTCCTTAGGCCTTCCTCTTGTTTCCACTGACAGTGCAACACTTGATGATTCTCCTGTGATTCTCCTTTGTATTTCCTCGCTTAGGAGAACACCCACAACATCATCAAACTTAAGAGTATTTGTGCCAGAAATAGAATTACTTACAGCCATCACAAGGCTATCCCAAGTATCCGGTAGAGATGATAGTATAAGGAGAGCTCGCACTTTGTCATCGAAATTGATTTTCACCAATCGAAGTTGACTTATGTTTGTGTTAAAGTCATTTAGGTGTTCTGCAACTAAACCATTCTCTGCCATCTTTAGATTGAATAAGCGCTTCATAAGAAATACCTTATTGGATGCCGATGGTTTCTCGTAGAAGTCGTCAAGTGACTTCATCAAGTCCTCCATGGTCTTCATCTTCGAAACATTGAAGGCCACCGTTGACGCCAAGCTTAACCGGATTGTCCCTAGTGCCTTTTGATCAAGGACAATCCATGCTTCATCTGCCATTGTTGCGGGTTTCTTCGCAAGATCGCCTAGTGGCAAATAGAGGTCCTTCTGGTAGAGATAGTCTTCAATCTGTATCTTCCAATGTTGGTAGTTTTTGTCGTTGAACTTCTCAATCTTGAGCTTCCCTTCCTCCGCCATAACTCCCACTCAATTCAAGGAATCCTTTCCTTGAGATAATTTAGCTACGAGCAAACCTTGCTCTGATACCAGTTGTTAGGAAATAAGATGTAGCTAAATAGATAATTGAGTAGATTACTTAATGGAGAGAGACAGATTTACATACACGAGATTATAGAGTAGAGAGAGAGAGAGAGAGTACACACGATATACGTGGTTCACCCAATGTGGGCTACGTCCATGGGAAAGCAGCCACTCAATGGCTTTAGTACTTCAAAACAAGAAGTAGTTTACAAAGGGAATATACCCTTAATGGAGCTCCCGCCTTGCTTCACTCTCACCACCTCACACTCACCTTGTTGCATCAACTTCACACACTATCAAATGTGTGTAGAAATGGCCTCCTTTTATAGGCCAAAAGAGCTGCCCTCTCTCATGAGAGGGAGCCATGTGTAGCCGCCCTTGTGTAGATAAGTCCAAATCGGACCCTCCAATCCGCCCATGTGTGGCCGCCCTTGAGAAGACAAGTCCGCTTTTGAATTCAGCCACCGGCCATTGACTTTCGACCACCGGCCACCGGCGGTTGTTTTCCGACCACTTTCCGGCCGCCGTCCGGCCATAATATTCCGGCGAGGGAAAAAAAAAGTTGCCCTGGTTTTTGACTGCTCTGAAAATTTTGGTTTCCGGTGAATGATTTACCTTCATGCACGATGGCTTCTCCTCATAATGGGGGCCTTACAAATGTGCGCTTTTACCACAAAAAATTACAAGGGTAAATCAGGATCCATACTTAACATGTTGCGCATTGCTCTTTTGTAGATGGGCCCCTCTTTGGATCCCTATTTTCCCTCCTGTGGATCCCTAATGTGACCGGTATGCCAGCTCAACCAATATTCTAGCTTTTTCTCCCCTGGTACTTCCCCATATTAAATGATTAGTTTAACATGAGAAAATCACTTAAAAGGATTAGATATTAGTTATTATGACATTACCTCTCTCATGAAATCATAGTCGTCCTCGACTATGGGGTAGAGAAGATAAAGCCTAGTCATTAGTCCTTTTTCTAGCCGATAGAGGATCCCTATTTTACCCTACGACATCGTTCTAGAATGGACGACTAATCCATTTAGCGCTTGAGAGCCTAAGCTGCTGTGCAAGCATGTTTGTGCATTAGTCCTATCAATATTCCACAGTAGAGTGACAAGCTCTACTTGGTGTTTGGAAGACGTTGTCTCCGTAAACTTGATCCTAAGCATGCATACTTCTTAACATTTGTGCACAATAAAGAAACAGAGTCTTATAAGAAAAAAACTTTATTCATATTAAACATTTTTACATTTTCTTACCCTAGGGAAGCATTGTAAGCTTTGACAAGGTTTAGGTTATCCTTTGATTGTATGCCTTGCATCCCTCTAGCATCTTCAAAAGGATAGTTCTTAAACTTAATAAGATACCATCAGATAATCTTACCACCTCTCAATACCTTGTCTTCATGTCCGAGAATGGACTCAGGTTGCAACACCTCTTCTTGGTCCTCGATCTTGAGGTGGCTCTCCTTTAGTAGACTCACATGGAAAGCATTATGTATGAGCCAATGACTGGGCAACTTGAGTTGATAGGCCATCTCATTGATTGGTCTAAGAATTTGGAAGGGACCGTAGTACCTTTTTGCTAACTTAGCATATTACTTTGGTGTCCCGTAGGATTCTTGCCCGTGTGCCTTAATTGAGCCTTGGGAAGTTTAAGCAAGACCCAATCATTTTCTTTAAAGGCTTGGCCTCTTTTGTGCTTATCAGCAACATCCTTTTGCCTTTACTGTGAGATAGAGATAGCATCCTTAATCTTTTGGAAAGATTCTTGTAAGTCTCGGCTATACTCATCTGCAGCAGTGAATATCTTCTCATGTACCTTAAGTAGAAGGGGACTTTTGGATCTTCCCTCAATTACCTCAAAAGGTGCTTTTCACGTGGAGGTATGTACATTATTATTGTAGGCATACTCCACTAAGGGTAAGTACTTCTCCCATTGGGACCTTTGATCTACTTCCGTTACGTAGTCTTTTACTAGATCAAGAATTGCTAGGTTAGCTATTTCACTTTGGCCATCCGTTTGTGGGTGATAGGCCAAAGAGAAGTTTAGCCTTGTTCCTAAATCCTCAAAGAGACCCTTCCAGAAATTACTGGTCATTCTAGGATCTCTATCCGACACTATAGACATTGGCAAGCCATGGTACTTGAAGATTTGTGATATGAAGAGGGTTGCCATTTGATGGGCTTAGATAGTCTTTTTGACAGGTATAAAATGAGCTTGCTTGCTAAACCTATGTACTATCGTCCATATTCTCGTATTCCCATGGATAGACTTAGGCAATGGCAAAGATAAAATCCATGGATATGCTCTCGCATGGTGAATTAGGGATTGGCAAAGGTTGAAGCAATCCAGGTTGCTTTCCTCTATCAAACTTCGTCTTTTGGCATACCACAAATTTATAAACATACTCTTGTATGTTTGCCTTCATGGCAGGCCAATAGAAATATGTTTTTATCCCTTTTAGGGTAGACTGAATCCCTCTATGCCCCGCATAAGGAGGAGCATGAGATTCATACATTACTTTCTCCGTAGTGAGTTAATAACGCATAGTCTATTGCCATAGAGAAGATAACCATCTTGTAGAGTAAATGGTTTCTCTTTCTTCCCTAGTGCAAGGGCTGAAATCACATCTCTAAAATTGGGATCAATAGCGTACTCATCTATCATAGAAGATAGATCATTGTGAGTTGCTATGGAAACCGCATTCACTCTCGCCGTCTTGAGAGTGCATCGGCTACTTGATTATGTTTGCCAGCAATGTGAGCAATATGAAAATGAAATTGTGAAAGGAAATTTTCCCAGCTCATTTGTTTGTCGGAGAGCTTGGTTTGCGTCATGAAGTACTTAAGTCTTTGGTGATCCGTCTGCAGAATGAAAGGAGTCCCCAATAAATATTGCTTCCATGAATCTAAGGCATGTAGAATTGCGAGGAGTTCCTTTTCATATATGTCTAGAGCTTGCTCAATAGGTTGAGCCTTCGAATTTCGTAGGCTATGGCGTGCCCTTCTTGGAGAAAAATAGATTGAAGGCAATCACCACAAGCGTCACATTGGACATCAAATGGCTTTGAGAGATCTGGCAATGTAAGCACAGGTTGGGAGATAAGCTTTTCAAAAGAATTGTTCTCCTTGGAAGACCATGTATACCTAATGTTTTTCTTTGTTAGGTCATGTAATGGTCCCGCAATTTGTGAGAACTTTTCTATGAAGTATCTATAGTATGTACACATACCTATAAAGCTTCTTAGTTCATGTAGATTCCTTGGATTAGGCCATCCTTTTATTACCTCTAGCTTTGCCATCTTGAGAGATAATGTGACCTAAATACTGAATCTCTTGTAAGAAAAAAAAGTGAATTAGAGTAGATGATTATATCGTCAAAGAACACTACAGTAAAGGTTCAGGGAGGCCTAAATAGCTTCCCCATCAAGCGGTTAAATGTGGCTGGTGCATTGGCCAAGCCAAAAGGCATGACAATGTATTCGTGAAGACCAAACGTGGTGCAAAATGCGGTCTTTACAATGTCTTGATCAACTATCCTTATTTGATGGTAACCACTTTTTAGGTCAATCCTACTAAAGTAGGTCGATCCTTGTGGCTTATCAAATAGGTCTTCTACCCGTGGAACGCGAAACCTATTCTTGATAGTGGTCCTATTTAGTACTCTATACACATACGATATGTGTCGTCTTTCTTTTGCACTAATAACACGGGTGAGCAAAATGGAGATGAGCTAGGCCTAACCATGCCCTTCTCAACTAGCTCATGCACTTGCCACACAATCTCCTCTTGTTGAGCTTGAGAAACTCTATAAGGAGGTTTATTAGGTGGTGAACTTCCTGGAAGAAGTTCAATTGCATGGTCATCATTGCCTCATTTATGAGGTAATTCACAAGGGATTTCGTCAATAAAAACATCTTGAAATCCCTTGAGAAAATTGGATAACTCTAATTCCTTGTGATTGTTTATATTTTCTTTTGCTAAAGCATTAGGTTCATTTTTTAGAATCTTTAACAAAAATCATGTACACGGAAATAGAGCTCTTTATTGACTTATTGAAAGCTTGCGTATGTACAATGGGTATGGTGTTACCCAACTCTTTGGCATCTATGTACATATCTTTTTCCCTAAACCTAAAGTAGATTTTCCTTTCAGGGAATTTAACATTGGCATCCATGCCATCAAACCATGGTGCCCCTAGGATTACATCCTCATGCTTGAGAGGAGAGATAAAGAAGTCCTCCTTGTCCACATAGCTTTGGACATGGAGCCTCAATTTCCCAATTAAGGGAGTGACTGAAGCTTCTTGCCCCTTGAAAGCACCATCGGTGGGTAGGACATCTCCCATCTCATAGGCTTGGATTCTAGATTGGTGGCCAACTCTGTGGATATCAAATTGTGAGTAGAACCACGGTCAGAGAGAATAAAAGCATCATCTTATCTTACCTTTCCCCAAACATGGCATAGAGGAGATCCTTTGTGGTGAGCATCCTCTTCTTGGATTTTGACCAAGGTAGCTCTAGGAGGCTCATTTCATGTATTCTTGTGGAGACAAGCACGATAAGCATGCCCTTGCTCCCCACACTTGAAACAACGGTTATCTTTACAATAATGCTCAAGATCTTCAGGAGAGTTTATCTTTGCCTTTATAAACTCCCTTCTCCTTAGCTTTGTTGTTGATGGTGTTGCCTTCAGGAAACTTTTGGATTGTTTCCTTCCCCTTAGGCTCATTATTACGGTCCTTGTTCTCCGTGGGCTTAAAATTTCTCTTAGCCCCTTGTTGGAAATTGATTTGTGAAGCCACCATGGTATGGTGTATGACCGCAGATATGGTGCGTGGCCTTTGGGAGGTGACATACTCCCCCATATCTTCAGTTAGACCCGCACAAAATTGTTGTTTTTTCTCTCCAAAATCCATCTTTTTGAAGGCAGTGGCTTTGAGATGTAAGTCCCAAAACTTGTCTACATATTTGTGAATAGATTCGTAGAGGGAGAAAGCTTCAAGCTTCACCATTTGGTGAGTACTTTGTCTTTGGCATCGGTAGCCAATAATTGCTTCATGATGGAAGCTCTTAAAGCTTTCCATGTTCGTGGAGCTTCACCGTTTGCTCGTAGGCTAGACCACCATTGCCTGACGGACTTTTGAAAATGCATATCTACATGGTGTAGCTTAGAGGACTCCATGAAGCCCTCATCTCCAAACGCCGCATCCAATTGTTGGATGAAGGCCAAAACTTTGTCCGTAGCACCAAAGGTTCCATCGTAGGTAACGAAAGAGATGTTCTTTCCTCCCTCTTTGAACTTTTTGAGCTTGGACAACCTCTTCCATGTGGCATAGGATTTTCTATGGCGTCTTCTTTTTGGTGGCTCAAAAGTTGCACCATCACTTTCTTCAGAGGAGAAAGAATTTGAGGAGGATGGAGAAGAGGGCGACATCTTTCTTGCCTTTTTCTTCCCTTGTTCCTCCTATCACTTTGTTCATAAGAGCAAGAGGATGAAGAAGATGGAGAAGAGGGTGACCTATATCTCGCCTTTTTCTTCTCTTGGTTTCTGTCGTTCCTCTTTGAATTATGGATTGGAGAAGTGTGCGATGGTCTTCTCCGTTTAGGGGATGTTGGAGAGCGTTTTGCCCGCTGTCTTCGTGGAGCCATCTCCGTCAAGGTGACAAAAGAATCACTTATTTCTTGTTCTTTTGGTGGGGATTCTACCATTGAAACTTGAGTTCTCCTTTGGGAAGGAGATGCTTTGTAAAGTAGTAGATTTTTAAGCCCTTCGTACGGATCCTCTTCTTCTTCCCTTATCAAAGAGAGGCCTCTTTTGAAAGTCTAAGAAGGAGGGCTCTCCCTATTCTACTTAGTCAACTAGAATTAATAATACCAACCATTTATATTAGCTTGAGGACCTCTCTTCTTGAGCAAGAAAAGAGAAACTTTGTGCTCTGATACCAATGTAACATTTAATGGTCTAATAACTTGTGTGTAGCGGAAAATAACATAGACATAGTGAGAATTTCATTAAAATAGATTCCTAATGAGCATAGCAAGAGTGCTTGGATAGAGAGAGCACAAAATCATAGCACCTAGTTAGATAGGCATAAACAATACTTCAAAAAGAGAGAGAAATTAAGCTATTGACACCAATTGAGGACCGGATTTACATGGAGTCGGTCCCCCCTCCAAAAGGCTTTGTATTATAGGTTTCCCCCATCAAGGGAGACATTTTACAATACACTACTTTGTATTCCTTCAATAACTTGCTGGTGCAATGAAGATGGAAGCTTCAAGCACCAACCTCACACTTGTAAAACACAACATCAACTCCCTCACGGTCTCGGATCCAAGACCTCACACACCTTAAAAATTGGTGAGAGCTAGCAGGGTATGAGAGTATATCCAGAGGAAGAAGGAGTATTCTTACAAGAAAGAAGTATGTCTCCTCACATAATCACTCATAATAGCTTAGCATAGCTTAGTAATTAGCATGGTAGAGGAGATGAGCGTTCATTGGATCTTGGCTCTTGGTTGGATTTGCATCACAAAGCCAAGAGTTGTTGGTGTAGGCCTCCTTCTCACAAGCTTGGAGTAGATGATGAGCTTTCCATTAAAACTTGAGAAGGAGATAGTCTTCTTTACTCCACACATGAGATTGTGTGAGAGTGTGTGTGATAATGCATTGCCAAAATCAGTCCCCTCTCTCTCTTGGTCGACCCCTCTTGCTTTTTACTCATGTTGGCATCCTATTGGACCCTGCAAAGCTTAGCCAATGATAATCAAGAAGCATAAGTGATAGCCTTGTGGCATGTGTCCCCCTTTCCCCTTTTGTGAGAGCTTTAAGTATTTAAATAATGCAATTAAACTCTCATTGGACCCCTTAGTCTTCTAGCCAATAGGAATCAGGCAAGCCATTGGGCTGTTGAATGCTCATTGGACCCCCAGGGAGACTGTCCAATAGTCTTCTAGAGAGCTTAATTTCTATTGGTTCTTTTATCAAGTTTTTTTATATGAATTAAACTAAATGTACTCTAGCCTAATTCTCATTGGTCCACGTCTATGGCCATCCAATAGGATTTGAATGCATCTTGGGGGCAACTAGCCTAGGGAACTGACATGTGTCCACTATGCTCTTTGTGTAAAGGGAGCTTGCAAGAGTGTGTGTGTGTGTTTCTCTCTCATCCCCTACTAAAAGGGCTCACCCCCTTAAGGATAGGGATGTGGGAATACTTTTGAGTCTTCCCACAAGCATCCAATTTATCTATCGTTTGACCATTGAACATAACCTTTGAATTTTGGAACCTTAGCATTTTGGAAGTCTTAATGGGCTGAACCTTAGGGTCTTTGAAGCCATTGATACACATTGATCTTTTGCAGATGGCCCCCCCTTGGATCCCTATTTTCCCTCCTTTGTATCCCTATTGTGATCGGTCTGCCAGCTTAACCAATATTCTAGCTTTTTCTCCCCTGGTACTTTCCAATATTAAATGATTAGTTTAACATGAGAAAATCGTTTAGGAGGATTAGATATTAGTTATTATGACATAGCCAGTAGTGCTCCTTCGAGTATCTTTGTCACCTGCCATATCTGCATCAAAATACCCTTGAAGAAAAATATCAGTTACTCCAAAATACAAAGCATTTGTTGTTGTCCCTTTTAGATACCTAAGTATCCACTTCACAGCTTGCCATTTCTCTTTACCTGGGTTGTTCATGAACCTACTTACAACTTTCACTGTATGTGCAATGTTTGGCCTTGTCTACACCATAGCATACATAAGAGAACCTATCGCTGCAGCATATGGAACTTTAGACATATAGGCTATCTCCTCTTGTGTCTTTGTACAGAAATCCTTGGCTAGTTTAAAGTGATCAGCCAAAGGTGTAGAAACTATTTTTGCATTTTTCATTGCAAACCTTTCTAGTATCTTCTTGATGTAATCCTTTTGAGATAGCTTTATTGTCTTCTTCGTCCTGTCCCTTGATATCTTCATACCAAGTATCCTCTTTGCACCACCTAAATCTTTCATTGAAGATGTCATGCATGTTAGCACTTGCAACTAGCATGTCATCAACATACAACATTAGGATGATGAACTTCCCATCTCCCAAATTCTTCATGTAGACGCAATGATCTGAGTTGCATCTTCTAAATCCATGATCCAGAATCCATTGATTGAGCTTTAAGTACCATTGTCTTGATGGTTGCTTTAAACCATACAAGCTCTTCTTTAATCTGCAAACCATTTTCTCCTTACCTTTTACTTCATACCCCTTTGGTTGAAGCATGTAAATTTCCTCCTCTAAGTCATCGTGAGGGAGTGCCGTGTAAAGTGTGAGCTTTGTCCTAAAGTGTGAGTCAAGGAGAAGAGAGTGGATTTATCCCACATGCTATGGAGCAAGGCTGTAGAGCTACTTAAAGCTCATTTCATGAATGAATAAACACAACTCTATTTTGCACTACATGCTTGTCCATGGTGAGCTTGTGCTAAGCTAAGTCAATACTCAAGATTGTGTTTATGAGTCCAAGCTAATTCTATCTTGGAACCTAATTCACTTGAGTGATAACACACACTCACACATTGACACTATGTTTCTCTTTCATCCACCATAGCTAGCACGATCCAATTCCTAACATTTGGTATCAGAGCTTTAGGTTATGCTAGCTAGATTTGTCATTATGCATTAATGTGTCTTAATTATTAGAATCTCCATTAGATCGATTAGCATTTCATAATTGTTGTTACGGCCCATTGACATTTTCATAGTTAGTTGCATCTCTCGCTAATTAAGCACTAATCTAGCTATGTGTGGGCATGTCCTTGGCACACCCAAGAGGCCACTACCCTCCATGGTTAGGTAGACTTGATTAGGGAGAGGATTACCATCCTTTGAATTGCATTTTAGATTTGCCCTTTTGCGTCAATTTTTGCATCATTTGACTCTTCTTTAAATTCATTGAACTCATTTTCTTTTTGCATTGCTCGCCTCATCCCGAAGTGCTCATTTCAAGCTTTCCATAGAGCCTTCAAGCTCTAGAATCCGAGCTCGGGAGCCCCTTCATCTGTATGCCCAAACCTTTTCCTAAAAATGGGTGTGTGTGTATGTAAACCTGTTGAGCTCGAGCTTAAGGATTTAATTTTGGAGATTCTTCGCAAGGAAGCCCGTGGGCTTGTTGGCTAGCCCAAATTAGGTAGCCTATTCCTAGCTTGAGGTTTCGGAGTCAATTTCTTGCCTATTGTGGGGGGAGAGCGGGTGGACCTGAATCTGCATTACAAATCAGTTTTTTTGGAGACGGCTCATCCGCTGAGGGAGAGTCCCACGTCTGCTTTTCCTATGCTACCCACTTGTGCCCGGCTTGCCCCCGCGTGCGTGAGAAGCTACCCGACTGCCCAACACCCTTATGGGACCCCGCTTCCCACGACCCGGTTGCACCGAGATAAACCCCTAAAGCCCATTCCCACCAGCTTGCTACGTCAAGCCTCCGAGACCCTTTAAGGGCTTGCTCCCACCAAGCTACAGCAAAGCACCTTGCCAAGCTTCAAGGGCTTCCCCAAGGCAAATAAACCAAAGCTTTCAAAGCCTCAAAAGGTATCAAAGGACTAGTTCTCCCAAGCCCACAAAGGCAACCATCCTCTTTGACATTCAAAGGCCGCCTCAAGCACTAAAGATAAAGGTAGAAGACCTTCATCAACTGCTTCTTTGAGCATACAAAACAAAGCATCTTCAAGCATTTAAAAAGGAGCTCCAAAGGTATCCAAAGCCAACTTCAAAGGCTCATTCCAGTCATCAAAGAAGAACTCAAGGCTGTGAAGGGTGAATTCACCTCAAGTGAAGAGGTACTTCACATTAAGAGAGTTTTATTAAGAAGACATTAAAATTGAACTCTTGCAGCCAAGCACAATAACTTGCAAATAAATATCTTTTTTTCTTTATTGGTGCATCGTGTAAAGAGGTAGACACTGGCTAGGAGAGTCTCCTAAGCTAAGACCCCTCTATTAGCACAAATGGGGGACAAGGGAATAGAAAAATTCAACAGGGAAGGGTTTCACACCTAGCAAACGAAATTAAGAGGATATCTTATGAAAAAATGTTTGTGGTCTGTCATCAACATTGCCTTAGAGCAACAAGCCGAACCCGATGGAGTGCACACTAGGGCATCTACACTCATAGCAAGTGCACCAAATTTGGCCAAAGATGAACAAGCATTAGGAATCATCATCACCTCCTTGCATGAAAATTATGTGCACTTCATAGACGAATGTACACATGCACATGATGCCTGGCATGTCCTAAAAAGTAATTTTGGACCCAGGTCCAAAAGAAGCAAAGATAGTCTTAAAAGACAGCTTTACAAAATTACTATGATTGAAGGGGAGGACATTGCTAGCCTAGTGAATACGCTTAAGAGCATTGTCACACAGCTCACTTACATCCAAGTTGAAGTACCAGAAGATGACAAAGTGGCCATACTATTAAGTGCACTTCCACCTTCTTATGACCACTTAGTCACAATTCTTGAATTAAAAGAACCAGCGCCACCATTCCAAGATGTCATCAACTCAGTCCAAGCAAAAGAAAGAAAGCAAAGAGGTTCACTCACCTCATCAGGAGGAGTTTTTATCGCAACATCTTCAAGGGGAAGATATTCGCCATCGACATCAACAAACGGAAGCAAATGTTATGAATGTGGAAGAATGGGACACGTAGCAAAAGACTGCTACACAAACAAACCTTGCAACAGATGTGGTAAGAAGGGGCACCCTCCTTCTCGGTGCTACTCAAATGGAGGTAGTAGTAGTGGAGAAAGCAGCAGAAGCAACGAAGGCAAGAGCCCTGACAGAGGATCAACTCACATAGTAGAAGACAAAGAGGACAAAGGAGAGAGCAACATTGTCTTTTATGAAGACCCATTTTGAAGATGCAGCCTCTCTACTTGTAGGGGAGGACTTTTTCCTGTGTGGATTTTATCATCCTGTGTGGATATCACCATCCTTTGTGGATTTTTCCTGTGTGGATTTTATCATCCTATGTGGATATCACCATCCTATGTGGATTTTGTTAGCCTGTGTGGATATTACCATCCTGTGTGGATAGCAACTTATCATCCTGTGTGGATCACGCATCTTCAGTATTTTATCATAGTCCAAACCTCAAGGGGAGGATTGTAAAGTGTGAGCTTTGTCCTAAAGTGTGAGTCAAGGAGAAGAGAGTGGATTTATCCCACATGCTGTGGAGCAAGGCTGTAGAGCTACTTAAAGCTCATTTCATGAATGAATAAACACAACTCTATTTTGCACTACATTCTTGTCCATGGTGAGCTTGTGCTAAGCTAAGTCAATACTCAAGATTGTGCTTATGAGTCCAAGCTAATTCTATCTTGGAACCTTATTCACTTGAGTGATAACCTTGCTTACACACACACTCTCACATTGATACTATGTTTCTATTTCATCCACCATAGCTAGCACGATCCAATTCCTAACATGCCGTATTTACATCCATTTGCTCAAGATTTTAAGCCTAATTGAGTTCATTTTTACAACAGGAGAAAATATTTCATTGAAGTCAATACCTTTCCCTTTTGCCACAAGCCTAGACTTGTATCTTTTCTTCCCACTGATGGGGGCTTTTCACAAGCCAAGCTCCCATACCCCTCTTCTCTCGTCCCCACCCCATGAAAACCCCCTCTTAGGGAGAGAGTGATAAAAAGTATTGGAAAAAAGTAAGAAAAAAATAAAGTATGATTATGTAAATATATAAGAAAGGTAAAATAGGCCACCTCATGCCTGCGGGGTAGCCCATTCCCACCTTGCCTCCTTTTTCTTCACTGTTGCCCCGCCGTGTGTCCCTTTTACTCTCCTCCACTCAAAAGGTAGACCCCCTCTCTCTTCCCCTTGTCCTTTCTCCTTTCTCTCTCCCCTCAAGCTACCCCACCTCTCACCAATAATGCATTATAACTCACCAATAATGCACCCTAACTCACATGCAACTTACCCTATCTTCGAAAATAGTATACCCCACCTCCTCTTTCTCTCTCCTATCATATCCCATGACCGAAATACCCCCCTCTCTCTCTCTCTAAAGGGCACCATGTCTCTTGTCTTGTAGCTAAATAACCTCCCCCACACTCACACACACTCAGTTTCACTGAAAAAGGTGCCCACAGACCCATCCCCACCCGGTGGTTACCTGATTTTTCTTGTGTTCACACACATCTGCACACAGATTCACCTCTGAACACACTCCCCTCTCTCCCCTCTTGTAATTACTTTAGTATCCATGTCACCTCTCACTTTTTCTCATCAACCCATCTCTCTCTCTTAGTCTCTCTCTCATGAGACTGCTGTTCTGGCACATATACACACAGCCAGACAAGTGGGGCCCAGAGTCACATGGCCTATGTAGATAATGATTTCTTCATTTCTAAATTCTAGAATTTCTCCCCCCTCCTCCCCTATATAAAGAGGGGTCACCATCACACTGAAGACACACACAACATCACCAAAGAACACACTATGCACTTTGTGTGCCTAGTGCACACACACACACCCACACCATCACCATCACCATCACCGCAATCACCATGCTTGTCTTGAGCATGACCTCTACACCCTTGGCTATGGAAGATGAAGGGCAACTAAATGAAGGATGATGGCCATAACCCTCGTGCGAGTCTTCGCCATCAACTCCCACCTATCCGCCATGTGCTCTACCACGCTCTCCCTTCTCATTCCCCTACCCTATGCTCCCCATTTCATCGCCTTATTCTCTAAATAAAGCTTGAGGTTTTGTGAGTATGTTTTCTTGCAATGTTTTTCCCATGTGAAGTGTGCGGAATCGCCACTTAGTCTTGTGTTTTGGAGTGATCTTGTGTATGTGTGAAGGGTGTGCGGATTCGCCATCCTTTTGTGATGCCTAAGTACTAAGCCGCTATACCCCCTCCCTCACTCTCTCTCTCTCTCTCTCTCTCTCTCTCTCTCTCTCTCACTTGATCTCATTCCCTTTCCTCTTCATCATTGCTCCCAAGCATCCATCTCTCTTGGATGAAAAATTTGTTATGGTGGCGTGTTGTTTGCGTCCTAGCCGCTGAAGCTAGGTGGTGCCCCCTGTTTGCTTTACCATGACAGGCTCGAGGCGCGCCATTCGGTCCTCGGTGTTTTAGAGGCCGTCGGGGTTCGGGGTTCGCTTTGCTCCCGTCACCACCTTCCTTTTCCTTCAGCTTGTACACCCATTTGTCTTGAAGTGCCCGCTTACCTTTAGGAAACTCAACCAACTGCCATGTTTGGTTGTGATGTAATGAGTCCATCTCCACTTGCATGATCTTTATCCATTCTTATTTGGATTTGTGTTGCATATTAGCTTCCTTGTATGATTTCGAATCTCCAGAATTTGAGATCAAGAGATGGTTGAAGGAATGAATAAACCTTTTTGGAGGTCTACTTGCTCTTGTAGATCTTCAGGGAATAGGTTGAGTCTCCTCATTTGGTTGGCGTTGTACATTGTCACTGTTTGCACTCCTAGAGTCTTCACCGTTCTCAAGCTCCATGTACTCATCACCTGTTTCTTTTGTATGTTTTCTTTCCAAGTAATCCTTGCACATATTTTGTTCATTGAAAATTACATCGCTACTTCTAAAGATTTTACCATCTTCAGGATTCCATAGGCGATAGCCAAAGTCACCTTCTCCATAGCCAATGAAGAAAGACTTTTTGGAACTTGCATCTAGCTTTGACCTTAGGCTTCTATCTATGTGCATGAAAACCTCACACCCAAACACTTTGAGAAATGAATAATTCATCGGTTTACCTGTCCATGCCTCCTTTGGAACTCCCCCATCCAATGTCGTTGAGGGTGACCGGTTGATTAAGTACAAAAACGTACTTACTGCTTCCGCCCAAAGCTCAAGCGGTAGGCTTGCATGTAGCCACATGCTTCGTGCTCGCTCCATGATTGTTATGTTCATCCTTCAAAAATTCCATTTTGTTGAGGTGTTCTTGGGATTGTTCTTTGTCTCCAAATGCCATTGCTCTAGCACAAAAGCTTTAAAAAGTTTGGCTGCATTACTCGCCTCCATTGTCAGATCTGAGGCATTTAACTTTGGTACTTGCTTCATTCTCCACAAAGGCTTTCCACCTTTGAAATATGGAAAACACATCGGATTTATTCTTCATCACATAAACCAATGTTTTCCTTGTTGCATCGTCTATGAATGCTACATAGTACAATGAGCCACCAAGGGATGGTGTACTTGCAAAACCCCAAACATCAGAATGAACCAACTCAAGTTTTTTATTTTTTCTTTCTTTTCTTGATTTTTGAAATTCTACCGTCTTTTGTTTGCCATAAACAAAATCTTCAAAGAACTATAAGTCCACTTCTTTCAAACCTGGTAGAAGCTTCTTTGTTTGAAGGATTTGTATTCCTTTGGCACTCATATGCCCAACCCAGTAGTGTCACACCGCATTGTCGACTTCTGTAGTTGTTGCACAAGCTGAAGAATGTGAGCTAATAGTACACAAGTAAAGTGTACCAAATTTTTTGGCAACTACCAAAGATCCCTTCGAGATCTTCCACCATTTGTTTCCGAATGCACTGTTGTGACCTTCATCGTCCAACTGTCCTGTAGAGATTAAATTCTTGCAAAGAGAAGGAACATGCTTGACATCTTTAAGCCTCCATTCATTTCTGTTAGCAATTTTGACACAAACTGTACCTTTATTGACAATCTCACAAGCTTCATCATTTCCCAAGCATACATACCCAAAATTACCTTTTGTGTAATCTTGGAAATACTGTTTGTGTGGTGTCGCATGGAATGAAACTCTGGAATCTATTATCCATAAATTAGACAAATTGTCTAATGAGAAATTAGAGAATCTTGCTCTACTTTACCTACCACATTGGCCTCCAAAGTTGGCTTGTTGTCTTGAGACTCCGACTCCTTCTTCTTCTTGGACCAACAATGCTTCTTGACGTGGCCCTTCTTGTGCAGTTCCAATATTCAAGAATTGACTTTGTGCGTGACTTGCTCTGCCTTGACCGATCACAACCCTTTTGGTTTTTGAACCTCTCCTTAGGCTTTCCTCTTGTTTCCATTGATAGTGCAACACTTGATGATTCACTTGTGCTTCTCCTCTGCATTTCCTCGCTTAGGAGAACACCCACAACATCATCAAACTTATGAGTATTTGAGCTAGAAATTGAGCTACTTATAGCCATTACAAGGCTATCCCAACTATCCGAGAGAGATGATAGTATAAGGAGAGTCCTCACACTTCATCATAGAAATTGATTTTCACCGATCGAAGTTGACTTATATTGTTGTTAAAGTCATTTAGGTGGTTTGCAATTGAACCATTCTTTGCCATATTTAGATTGAAAAAGTGCTTCATGAGAAATATCTTATTGGGTGCCGATGGTTTCTCGTAGAGGCCGTCAAGTGACTTCATCAAGTCCTCCATAGTCTTCATCTCAAAACAATTGAAGGCCACCGTTGACACCAAGCTTAACTAGATTGTTTCCATTGCATTTTGGTCAAGGACAATCCATGCTTCATCTGCCATTGTTGCGGGCTTCTTTGCAAGACCGCCTAGTGGCAAATAAAGGTCCTTCTAGTAGAGATAGTCTTCCACCTACATCTTCCAGTGTTGGTAGTTCTTGCCGTTGAACTTTTCGATCTTCAGCCTCCCTTCCTCCACCATTACTCACTCAATTCAAGGAATCCTTTCCTTGAGATACTTTAGCTATCGAGAAAACCTTGCCCTGATACCAGTTGTTACAAAATAGGATGTAGCTAAATAGATATTTGAGTAGCTTACTTAATGGAGAGAGACTAATTTTCACACACGAGACATTATAGAGTAGAAAGAGAGAGAGAGAGAGAGTACACACGATATACATGGTTCACTCAATGTGGGCTACATCCAGGAGAAAGCAGCCACTCAATGGGTTTAGTACTTCAAATAAGAAGTAGGTTACAAAGGGATTATACCCTTAATAAAGCTCCCACCTTGATTCACTCTCACCACCTCACACTCACCTTGTTGCATCAACTTCAACTTGAAATGTGTGTAGAAATGTCCTCCTTTTATAGGCCAAAAGGGTGTTGAAGATGATGAAACAGGAAACAGAAGGAAGACAGCAACTCAGAGTAGGAAGAAGATGGAGAAGGAGAAGACACAGAGCTTGTGTACGAGATCTCTGTAGTCTCTCTCTCTGTATTGGAATAATAGTATATACAAACTCAGAGCTACAAAGCTTATATGAAACCCTAAGAGATAAGGTGTCCTTTCACACCGGATGTCCAGGGGGAAAAACCCAGTGGGAGAAAAGTGCCCCTGGTGAAGCGCGCATACACACTAACACTACTACATGTCTACAAATCCCCCCTGTAGTGATAGTGTGAATCCGTACAAGGTAGCAGATCATCATGTGTATGAGAGTAAGCCCAAAGCTTTTCGGAAAGCTTCAAACTTTTCTCGTGATAACGCCTTCGTAAATAGATCTGCAATGTTATCCTGTGTAGGACAGTAAGTTAGTGTGATCTCCCCTGCATGTAGCCTTTCCCTGACATAGTGGTAGTGAACCTCTATGTGCTTTGTTCTTGCATGAAATACTGGATTTCTTGCAACTGCCATAGCACTCTGACTGTCAGTGAAAATGGTAGTGGGTGCCTGTTGACACTCACAAAGATCTGCCAATAACCTGCGTATCCATACACAATCAACTGTTGCCGTGAAAGCTGCCCTGTACTCAGCTTCACAAGTTGATGTAGCCACTGTGGGTTGCTTCTTGCTTAGCCAAGATATACATGCATTTCCCAAGAAAAAACAATTGCCACTTGTGGAATGTCGTGTATCAAAATCACCAGCCCAATCTGAATCGCTGTAACCAAGAAGCTGCATAGAACTGTGCTTTCCATACATATCCCCCCTTGGAAAGAACATGGCAAGATTAGGGGTACCTGAAAGGTAACGAAGTATGCGCTTCACAGCTTGCCAATGATGCATACCTGGGCTGTGCATAAATCTGCTTGCTTGTGAAACCCCAAATTGAATGTCTGGACGAGTGTTGCCTGCCAAATATATCAAGCAACCAACGGCTGCTGCATAAGTATGTACATCAAAAGGTTCTCCAGCATCGTGCATGCTCAACTTTGATCCAGTTTCTACAGGTGTAGAGATTGGTTTACAATTTTGCATACCAAACTTGTCCAAAATTTTATGCAAATATTTTGCCTGCAACATGTATATGCCATCCTCTGATTGCACAAACTGAATACCCAAGTAATAATGTAGCAAACCAAGATCAGACATCTCAAAGGTTTTTCTCAAAGCATCTTTAAACGCTTCAATTTCATTTGCATTATTGCCTGTAAGAAGCATATCATCCACATAAAGTGTTAGCATAATGAGAACTCCATCTCTCTTTTTGACATACAAAGTACTTTCTGTTGGACTATTCTGAAATCCCTGGCCAATCAAATAAGTATGTATCTTCTCATACCATGCTCTTGGAGCCTGTTTGAGACCATACAAAGCTTTACACAATCTACATACCTTTTGCTCTTGACCTTTTACAACAAAACCACTTGGTTGACTTACATAAACTTCTTCCTGCAAATCACCATTCAAAAAAGCAGTTTTGATATCCAATTGATGCACTTTCCAACCATGATGAGCAGCAATTGCAATTAGTGATCTAACTGTGGACGCACGAGAAGTAGGAGCAAAGGTTTCATCATAATCTATGCCTTTCTGTTGCGCATAGCCTTTTGCCACAAGCCTTGCTTTGTACCTGTCAACAGTACCATCTTGTTTCCTTTTTACCTTAAAAACCCACTTTGTACCAATAGGCTTTTTACCTGTAGGCAAGTCCACTAGATCCCATGTATGATTCTTATGAATAGAATCAATTTCTTGCTGCATAGCATCTTTCCACTGAACACACTCTAAAGCTTGTTCAAATGAATCAGGCTCATCTGCATCACAAAGAGTGCTAAAGCAAGCCAAATCTACTTGCTCTCTGCCAAAAGTAGTACCAGCACGTGTTTTTCGTGGCAACGGTGCATCCAACTTGCTATCCTGCAAAGTTTTCTGAACCCATTTAGGCAAGGTTCTTTCTTCCCTGAGAACTTCTTGCTCTTCACGCACAATTTTCTCTACATCATGAGGTGTCACATGCTGATCAAAAGATTGATCAAGATTATCAACCTGTTGTGATTCTTGATTCTCCACAAAAGAAGGAAGCAAACCTTCAAATACATCATGTGTCTGCATATGAGGTACATCAAAAGCAACCATAGGTTGAGCAGTAGTTTCTGCAAAAATTACATCACGACTTTCAAAAATCTTGTTTGTAGCAGGATTGTAAAGTCTATAACCTTTACTTTCACTACTGTACCCCACAAATATACATTTGATTGCCTTATCATCAAGCTTCCCACGTAACTGCTGAGGGATGTGAGCATAAGCAAGACAACCAAAAACACGAATATAACTGACTGAAGGTTTTCTGTCATACCAAGCTTCATATGCAGTAATGGTCTTCAAGGCACGAGTAGGACACCTGTTCAAAACATGTGCTGCACAAGCAACTGCCTCCATCCATAGCTTATGAGGCAAACTCTTAGCCTTGAGCATACATCTAGCCGTCTCCATTAAAGACCTGTTCTTCCTTTCTGCAACACCATTCTGTTGTGGTGTGTATGGCATAGTGCATTGGTGTTTAATGCCTTTCTTTCCCAAAAAATCCTTAAATGCACCTGACATGTATTCACCTCCTCGATCGGTACGAAGAGTTTGTACTTTGCAACCTGTTTCATTTTCAACCATGGCGACATAATGTTGAAAAACTGCAAACACGTCTGACTTTGCTTTGAGTGGATACACCCAACAAAACCTGGAAAAGTCATCAATGAAGGTCACAAAATAAAGGCTGTTTCCTATAGATGGCGTCCTCATAGGACCACATACATCACTCTGTACAAGTTGCAACTTTCGTGTCGCTCTAACTGAACCATCCTGCGAAAATGCAAATCTGCGCATCTTTTCAAGAACGCAACCTTCACATACATGTCTTGGTGGCATCTCCAATAAAGACAAATCATGCACCATATTATGACGTTGTAAAGTCATCAAACTGCCATACCAACATGCCCAAATCTAGCATGCCACAACTCAGCATCCTGCATGGCCTGAGTCTTTGTTTCTGCAATACATATCTGAATCTGCTTTTCATAACGATCTAGCACAAATAGTCCATTTTCCAGCGTACCTGTAGTGATAAGAGAATAACCATTCTCTCGATCTCGTACAACACATCTGTCATCCTCAAAAATGACCCGAAGACCATTTTTTGCAAGAGAGGATACAGACAACAAATTCTTCTTGATCCCTGGAACATATAAGACATCTGGTAAGCATAAATCTGAACCATCTGAAATGGTAATCAAAATCTTACCAACGCCTTTGATTGGATAAGAAGCATTATTTGCACATGTCACCTTCTTTCCTGCTGGAGCTGCATCCAATGAACAAAACAAATCCTTCCTTGAAGTAATATGCCTGGATACACCACTATCAAAGTACCAAATCATTTGCGTCTTGTCAACACTATAAGCAGAAAAATCTGAACATACTACAAAAGCATAAGAATCCTGCACAAAGTTTGCAGACTCTTCTTTAGCTGTAGAAGAATCACCAAAAGCTGAAACAACCAAACTTGACTCTTTCTTCTTTTCTTTAGTAATTCGCTTTTTACACTCACTAATGTAGTGACCAGGTTTCTTGCAGTAGTGACATTTACCTTTCTTCTTGGACTTGTCGGAATCACCTTTAGACTTCTCTGAAGACTGTCCTGCACCAGACTTGGAGTGATGAGCACTCTCTTTACCCCTGTTTTTGTTCTGTACAACAAGAGCATGATCCATACCATCCACCTGTAAAGACTTGTTCTTACGTGATTGATCCTCCTGCAATAGCAAAGCCACAAACTCTTCAAAATGAAGAGGGTCAGGATTAGCTCGCAAAGAAAGAGTCAAAGAAATCTGAAAAGAAGAGTCAAAGAAATCTGAAAAGTCAAATAAGATGGTGGTAGAAAATTGAGTGTTTTGGAAACCAAGTCCTTCTCTGGAATCACTTCATCAATGCTAAGAAATTTCTCTTTAAGATCCCTGATTTTTGTAAGATGATCGACAATATCGTCACCTTCGTCCATCTGTATTTTGTCAAGTTGTTTCTTCAAAACTCTATTCTGGCAGCGTTTCTTCCTCCAAACATAGCTTGCAGAGTGTTCCAAGAATCCTCAGAAGTTCTGCAAGATCTGATATGTGGTGTGATTGTCCTCTTTATGGTTAAGGCAATCACAACCATAGCCTGTGCATCTTTAGTATCCCATCCCATCTCTTTTGCTCTGGAGAGACTTGTGAGGGTCCTGCACCAACAGCTGCACCATGACCAGGCGTGGCAGGTGCAATGCTACCTGGATGAACTTCATCTCCAGATACATAATCCCACAATCCTTTACCAACCAAAACATTTTTGGCCATAAAAGACCAAAGAGAATAGTTGGTACCATCCAATTTGTCTTCGGATGTAAACGCACCAAAAATCTCTTTCTCCGTAGATTGAGCCATACTGTAGATGCACACAAGAGAGCAAAAGAACCTCCAAGAGATTCACAAATCTCCTCTCCAATCCAAGAAAAACTCTACACAAAATCTCAGCACAAAGCTAAGACAAGCTGCTTCCCAAAAGAACTGTTTACCTGAAGAAAATCTGTCAAAAAGCACACCCTCTTGATCTAAACGCCTCCGAAAAGTAACTTCTGCTACGCTGCTCAGAACAAAATTCTGAGGGCTCGAACGGCTTCGAAAGGGGGGTAAAACTCCAGGTCACCTGATTAGAATACTCCCAGGACATCGAGGATGCTCCCACGAGCAAATTTTCCGAAAACTGCCTGAAAACTGCAATTGCGCGCGCGGACGCGAAAACGCAAGTAGAGGCTCTGGAAATCACCTCGCTCTGATACCAATTGTTGAAGATGATGAAACAGAAAACAGAAGGAAGACAGCAACTCAGAGTAGGAAGAAGATGGAGAAGGAGAAGACACAGAGCTTGTGTACGAGATCTCTGTAGTCTCTCTCTCTGTATTGGAATAATAGTATATACAAACTCAGAGCTACAAAGCTTATATGAAACCCTAAGAGATAAGGTATCCTTTCACACCGGATGTCCAGGGGGAAAAACCCAGTGGGAGAAAAGTGCCCCTGGTGAAGCGCGTATACACACTAACACTACTACATGTCTACAAAGGGTTGCTCTCTCATGAGAGGCAGTCGTGTGTAGCCGCCCTTGTGTAGACAAGTCCAAATGGACTCTCGAATCTACCCATGTGTGGCCGCCCTTGAGAAGACAAGTCCGCCTTTGAAATTGGCCACCAGCCACTGACTTCCAGCCACCGGCCCACCGGCCATTGACTTCCAACCATCGGCCACCGGCCATTGACTACTAGCCATCAGCCAAACGATCGATCGTTTCTCGACCACTTTTCGACTGCCGTCCGGCCATAATATTTTGGTGAAAAGAAATATTTTGGTGAATGATTCTTCTTCATGTATGATGGCTTCTCCTCATAACAGGGGCCTTATAAATGTGCATTTTTAATACAAAAAACTACAAGGGGTAAATCAGGCTCTATACTTAACAATCTCCCACTTGACGACTGATCTCCACACCAAACTGGTGAGTGCTGTCCATCCTAGCTTCTTATCCTTGAATGCCAATTGAAGATGAGCAAAAGCTCAACTTCTCCTTGTTGACCACCTTTGTGAACATGTCTGCAGGATTTTCACTTGTAGTGAATATTGTCTACCTTGAACAAAAAAACAAAAAGATGTAGAGGCATAAAAGATGTTAGTGTTGCTTGATGTGACCCATACATGCACTTCATTGCATTGAAGATTTCATTTTCAATCCTCCACGTGGTTAATACAAAAGAGGTAATGTCAGGATTTGGCCAATCAGAGTTGGTGGACTAAGTGTTTTCAAGGTCCCATAGCTGTTCCTTGTCGTTGGACTACATCCTCTGCATCAACGAAGAAGATGGACTGTGCTACAAGCTCCGATGTAGTGCATCCAGAATAGCAATGAGACGAACTCAAAGTGGTGAGCCTCAAAAGTTTTGGAGAGCACCTCAAGAGGCTCCCATTCCATATATTTTGATGGAAAAATATATGCACAAGCCAAACACCATGCCCACAGAGTTTCCTTATTCAAGATTTCATGGGAAAGAATAGCATTTGCTACAAAAAACACTAGAAATACTTACAATTAGCAGTAAAGTGCTTGCGATTGATGTCATTGTTCAATAGTTGTGAAGCTTTGTAGATGTGTTGTATCTTCACTTGCTTGCTTCCATCGATCATCTGCTTCATCTTCAATATACGACGCTTCCAATGATGGGACTTCAGTCCGAAGAATTGACGAGAGACTTTGTGGGCTCACTTTGTGCTTGGCCGCATTGTCACCCACATGCCTATCACAAAGGTTGTGGTTACCGAATGGCCATTGTCATCTTGCTCATTGATGCAACCAAATCAGTTTACCCTTCAATGAGCTCTATGACTCATGCTATCCAAGCTTCTTGCACTGTGCAAGTTGAAGCTCCCTTACCCCTAAATCTTTGCAAGTTGAAGTTTCCTAAATCCTAAAGCCTTTTAAGTGGAAGCTCTCTAACCCTAAAGCTTTGCAAGCTGAATGTCCCTAAACACCAGATGCTGAGAAGTTTTTACAAACTCTTAAAAAGAAGGCCAAACTGATTATGGAAATCTTGCTTCCCCAAACTTATGAGAAAGATTTTTTTGTAGGTAACAAGGCCTAAAGTGTTTTAGCAATATATGCTTACACTTAGCACTAAACTCTTCTTGACATGGTAGACATACTCTCCCAAGAAGATAGTGAGACTTGGTTGCAGAGGTGCCGCACATGCCTAATAGCGTGGTCGACAAGACACTTTTCTTGAAGAAGCTATGGATAGTGTGGGCAAAGCACCCCAAGTTTGATGCTAGCAACACAATTCTTGTGGATGACTCTACATACAAGTCCCTCAAAAATAATTATGAGAATTTTCTTACAATGAGAATATTTTGAAGTAGTTCTATACAATAGCTCCTACAAAACACTCTACACTACCAAATTTGGTATTATGTCAAATAGTTTAAGTATAGAAAAATTTGAAAACTCTACTATCCAATAGTTCATATATAGCAGTTCATGTATAATACCAAATTTAGTATTGGATAGTACCAAAGTGGGTTTTGGTTAGATCCAAATTGGGTACTCGTTAGTATAAAATTTGGTACTGGTTAATTAAGCCTACTATTGGTACTGAGTCTGAGAATTAATGTACAACAATCTCAAAAATTCGATAGAGCAAGTGAACAATAGACTAGAATGCAGTAAATTATGAGGTGAAAAAGATATATTCAAATAAGGAGAGAAAGAAAATAATTTTTTTCTTCCCATCTTTCCATGTTTCTATGTTTGCATGCATGCACGTGTGTGTGTGTGTGTGTGTGTGTGTGTGTGTGAGAGAGAGAGAGAGAGAGAGAGAGAGAGAGAGAGAGAGAGAGAGAGAGAGAGAGAGAGAGAGAGAGAGAGAGAGAGAGAGAGAGAGAGAGAGAGAGATCCACTTATCTAGTTTAAGATTATGCATATGCCGGTAGCTTGAGGATTTTTTGGGAAATGAGTCTCTTGGTGAGTGCAAGCTTGACACCAGAGAGACTCTTAATCACATCCCAATCACATTCAAACCAAGAAAACCGAATTCTACTATCATGATTCAGTGGGATTGTGTCTCATGTAACAAGGATGTACCCTCATCATTATAATCACCATATGGAATGCTATTGTATACATTCTCATATACCTTAGTAGATAGCTTGAATTGATTTAGGACTCTAGGAATAGGCTCCAATGGGAAGCTTATGGCCCTTACAGGATGTGAATAGACAATGATTGGAGATGTATGATACAAAAGACTATATATGTCAATGTTGCCTTCAACTTGGCCATAGTAGAAGCCTTTCACAACCTTCCCACCTTTACCAATCATGTTATGTCACTTATCTTTTCGTGCTCTTAGTGTATGGTACAACTCCTTCATGAATTTGATAGGGTAGAATCCCTCTTTGGCTTTCGTTGCTTTGACTGCAAAGTTATCCCCAACAATGGACAACACTTTACACAAAATTTTAGGTCTTCTTTCATACGTTAGTAGGATAGAAACTTCATTTATAGGCATAGTATTTGAATATCCATCATCCTCTTCATCGTCTTGGTCTTCGTCCCTTCCTATATTTATAGACTCTGAAAATGGTTTGGTGCATTCTGTTTTTGCATCTTCTCTAGTAGTCCACTCATACATGTATCATAAAATCATAAAATCATTTGAAAGGAGTGGATCTCAGGGGGTGCACTATGTAATCATGTTAATGTATAGCGTGAGTTGGAAAGGAGGGGTTTTAAAATGCAAAATAAGTGGTCATTTTATTCATTCAGACATGTTAAAAGAGGTCGGGGGGGGGGTTTAATACCCTACAAATGCATGTTATATAGGGAGGTACTAAACGGTGAACCCCCTTAGGAGTGGATGTGACTTGAGAAGCACCATAGCGTAATGATAGAATCATCATTCTACAAGTACCTACACTTAATCGTCGCTCTACCAACACTTTGATGATTTCCTTTGTCAAACCAGTTCAGAACGCCATGAAACTTGAAGAGATAGTGGGCAAGGACTAATAAAACCTATCTAGAACCTTAAAACTCATTTTTGAGAGGTAAATAAATCATAATTCATGAGTTTGTAGGGGAAAACATGAATGAAAATGGTTTAAAATATTGCAACAAGTCAAGCCTTGTAGCGATCAATCTCACCTTCAAGGTTATGTTTCATCTTGTGGAACCACTTCGTACGAATGGACTTGTTGCCGAGAGGTAAATCACATAAAGTCATGTATCGTTTTCTATAAGTGCATCATATTTTGATTGCATGGCAGTCATGCTTCACCAAAAGATAGATGTTCATCTACATCACATAAGCTAGAAACAGACAAATCATAACAATTTGATGCATAAGATACATGGAAAGAACCTGAACGAGTACGCCTAGACAAAGGTGCATCCAATTTACTGTCACACAAAGAATGCACTAGCCATTTTGGCATACCTCTAGCCTGCTCATTCTTAGCCCTTTCCACATCAAGTACATCATGTACATCCGCATCAGAAATATGTTGATCCGTAGCATTTTTTGAAACCCCCATAGGTTGTACATTTGCCTCATTGGAATTTACATTTAAGTTTCCACCACTAAAAAGAGGCAACAAACTGTTATAAATCTCCTGTGAGCTTAATTATTGTCTCTAGTACATGACAACAAAGTCTAAACAGAATCTTCCACAAACACAACATCACGTGTAACCAAGATATGCTTTGTTTGCGGATGGTATAACTTGTAACCAATAAAAATGAATTCAACAGCCTTATCATCCAATTTTATGTGCTGCATTTGTGGCACCAAAGCATAAGCCAAATAGCCAAAAATGCGTATGTGATCAATAGCAAGATTTCTATCATGCCATGATTCATATGGAGTCATAGACTGCAAAGATTTTGTAGGATGCCTGTCAAGTGTTACCATATACATGTGGTAGTGATGTGTGTGAACACATTAGGACCGCCGGGGCATTTTTTCCCTCTTTAGGAGGTTTTTTCCCCCGTGCATTGTATATACGTCCATCACTCTAGGGCTATCTATTTTTTTCATTGCACACTAAGTAACACACTCTCTATTGTGTGCCTTGAGATTCCTTCGTCTTCTCCAAGCTGTGTGTGTCTCTCTACAACCCTAATTCCAACAATTGGTATCAGAGCATGTCACGTCCTCCCGTGCTTAGTGGCGAGCTGCTCCAGCACACGCCTGCTCACTTTCTCCGATTTCAGTGACCTTTGGTAAGCGTTTGCAGGTCAACAAATATTTTGGGAGAAATCGTGTAGCTCGGTCTGCTCAGAATTTTGATTTGGGCTCATTTCGGCCTCCGTTTCCACTACAGATAGTACTGCACATGCTATTTCGTCATTTTGTGCAGAATTTTTGTGAGTGCCGTTTTCTACATAATAGGTGCCTTATAGTCTTCTACGGTTTGTGCTATAAGCACAGGTTGTTCCCGCTCGGTTTCTCCTATTTTCGGGCAATTTTCACATCAGGTGCAGCATTTACCATGGCTGACAACAACAACACAGATGTGTTCAAGATGTTTGCTGCTGAGGATAGGTTGGATGGGGACAACTACCCTATGTGGGCTTATATGATGCAACATGTTCTTGTGTCAAAGGGTGTCTGGAACATTGTGCAGGGCATTGATGTACATCCTGGATCTGAGGATGTAGGCAATGTTGAGGATGTTGCAGGTCTTGCTGCTGCAAGGATTGCAGCTGTTGGAGTTGTTTTGCCTACGGTAGAACAATCTCGTTGGGATGTTAAGGATGCGCAAGCTCATGCATTGATTGCGTTGTCTGTGAAGCGCACCATTGTTCCTCACATCCGTTCAGCAAAATCTGCAAAACAGGCTTGGGATATTCTAGTAGGTCTTTATGCAAGCCGCCATGAGGCTAAAATTGCTTTGCTGCGTAAAGAGCTGGAGTCGAAGATTATACATGAGGAAGATGATATGGACACTTTCCTTGATAGTGTCAAGGATATCAATGAGCAACTTATTTATGCAGGAGAAGTCATTTCAGACAGTTCCCTTATGCAGACTGTTCTTGATGCCTTACCAGATTCCTACTAGACTTTTGCTAGTACTTGGAGACTGATGACCCAAGGAAATCTAGAAGTTGTCAAGTTTGATGCATTATGCACATTGCTGTTGCAAGAGTCACTTTCTCAAAAAAACAGGACTAGGCAATGTGCAGTTGAACAGGCTTTTATTGCTTCTCAAAGAAAGGGTGGTAACAACAATGCAGCCACTTCTTATGGTTCTGCTGCGAGTGGCAAAAATTCTATTCCTAATGCTTTTGCTGGCAGCACTTCGTCTGGCAATTCTGGTGATAAGGGCAAAAAGAAGATGCCTTGCCATTATTGTAAAGCTAATGATCACTTGATCAAGTCGTGTCCTAAGTTGAAGGCCAAAGAGGCTAAGAAGAAAGAGGGTGGTTCCACTGCAAATGCGGGTTCCACTACAAATGTAGCCATTGTTCAGTCTTCTCTGAAAGGAGACTGTGATGCTGATGTTGATGCAGAATGGGCTTTTAGCGCAGAGTGCACTTACAATCCTGTTGTCCATGATGCATGCTTGTCAGTTGCTGCAGATTCACATGTGTGGTATTTCGACAGTGGTGCTACAAAGCACATTACCTCACATCGTGAATTGTTTACCTCTCTCAAGTCTGTCCCTCATGGTAATTCTGTCACTTGTGCCAACAATGCCTCTTATCCAGTTCAGGGAGTTGGAAAGATTGTGCTTACTGCTGCTAATGGCAGTTCCTTCACACTTGTTGATGCACTTTATGTACCTGGGATCAAGAAAAATCTCTTGTCTGTATCCACACTTGCTAGACTTGGACTTGTAGTCAAATTTATGGATGACAGATGTACAGTTCATGCTCTCAGTTTTGGTGATGAAATTGTTGCATGTGGCCTTTTGTGCCGTGGGCTGTATAAGCTCACTTTGTATGACAAGTGTGGACAAAATTTTGCAAATCCTGTTGCAAATTCAAGGGCTATTTCAGATGCAAAACTTTGGCATGCACGTTTTGGTCATCTGAATTTTGCCAGTTTGCTGCGTTTGCAGAAATCTGATATGGTTGCTTCTTTGCCGCCTCTTGAAGCACCTGTCAAACATGTTTGTGAAGGCTGTATTCTGGGTAAAATGCAGTGTTCTAAGTTTCCAAAGGATGGTTCAGTTAGGGCCACATGCAGGTTGCAGCTTGTGCATAGTGATGTTTGTGGGCCCATGCAAACTCCGTCCTTGGGCAATTACCTGTACTTCGTGACTTTCATTGATGATTACTCCAGGCATGCATGGGTATTTCCGCTTAAAGCGAAGTCCGAAGTTTTTATGTGCTTCAAACAATTTTTGGCTATGGCTGAAAATGTCTTGAAATGTACTATGGGCACCCTTTGTTCTGATCGAGGGGGGGAGTATATGTCTCATGAATTTAATGCATTTCTGGCTAGTCATAGGATAAAACACCAATATACAGTGCCTTATACACCTCAACAAAATGGTGTTGCTGAGAGGAAAAATAGGTCACTGATGGAAATGGCACGATGTATGGTCAAAAGTCAAGCTTTGCCGCATTCTTTTTTGCTTGATCATGTGTGCCACTTATGTACTTAACAGGTGTCCTCCAAAAGCTTTGCAGTCTATTACTTCATATGAAGCATGGCATGATAGAAAGCCTTCTATTGAGCACATGCGTGTTTTTGGTTGTTTGGCATATGCTTTGGTGCCACAAGTGCAGCGCAGAAAATTGGATGATAAGGCTGTCAAATGTATTTTTGTTGGTTATAGTGCTAAAAGCAAAGGTTACAGGTTGTATCATCCGCAAACAAAACGTATTCTAGTTTCTCGGAATGTAGTGTTTGTGGAAGATTCTGTTCAGCCCTTGCTGTCATGTACTAGAGATAGGAATGTAAGCTCACAGGACATTTATGACACTTTGTTGCCTCTTTTTAGTGGTGGAAATACGAATGTAAGTTCCAATGAGTCAAATGTACAGCCTATGGGGGTTTCTGAAAATGTTCTAGATCAGCCTATTACTGATGCAGATGTACATGATGTACTTGATGAGGAAAGGGCTGAAAATGAGCAGGCTAGAAGTATGCCAAAATGGCTGTTGCACACTTTGCGTGACAGTAAATTGGATGCACCTTTGTCTAGTTGTACTCGTTCAGGCTCTCGCCATGCATCTTATGAATCAGATTGTTATGCTTTGGCTGTGTCTAGTTTACATGATGTTGAGGAGCCTCTGTCTTTTGATGAAGCACAAAATTCAGAAAATTGGATGGCTACCATGCAATCAGAATATGATGCACTTATAGAAAATGACACATGGACTTTATGTGATTTGACTCCTTGCAAAAAGGCCATTGGTACGAAGTGGGTTTACAAGTTGAAACGCAAGCCGTATGGTGAGATTGATCGCTAGAAGGCTCGACTTGTTGCAAAGGGTTATGCACAGCAAAAAGGCATTGATTATGAAGAGATTTTTGCTTCCACTTGTCGTCTGACTACTGTGCGTTTTCTATGTGCATTGGCAGCTCATTTTGGTTGGGATGTACATCAATCAGACATTGTTACTGCTTTCTTGAATGGTGACATATTTGAGGAAGTTTATGTAACGCAGCCTCGCGGTTTTGTCATAAAAGGACAAGAGGACAAAGTGTGCAAATGTAACAAGGCTTTGTATGGGTTGAAGCAATCTCCTCGTGCTTGGTATGAGAAAGTTGACACTCATTTGGTCAAACAAGGCTTTCGTAACAGTCCAACAGAAAGCACATTGTATGTAAAGCGTGAGGGTGATGTACTTCTCATTGTGGTTCTTTATGTTGATGATTTGCTGATCACACTGGACCAAATGAGAGACATATTGCTGAATTTAAGGCTGATTTGAATGCTACTGTCAGGATGAAAGATTTGGGCTGTTGCATCATTACTTGGGTATACAGTTTAAGCAGTGTGATGGTGGTATTGCCTTGTGTTAGAAAAGTTACATAGAGACATTGCTATGTAACTTTGGACTTGATGATTGCAAACCTATTGCCACTCCCATGGAAACAAGTTTGAAATTGAGTCTACATGATGCTGGCAATCCTGCTGATGTCACTCTTTATCAAACTGTTGTTGTTTGCCTCATTTATGTATGCAACACGAGACCGGATATTCAGTTTGCAATCTCACAGGTCAGCAGATTTATGCATAGCCCAGGGTCTAAGCATTGGCAGGCTGTCAAGAGGATTTTCCGCTACCTTAGTGGCACTTTACATCTTGGCTTGTTTTATCCCAAGAGGGGATCATTGCCGCCAGACTTACATGCTTTTTCGGACTCAGATTGGGCTAGTTGTTTTGACACGAGAGTGTCCACAAGTGGTTTTTGTTTCATGCTTGGCAGTTCATGTATATCATGGTTGAGCAAGAAGCAACCTACTATGGCCACTTCCAGTTGTGAGGCTGAGTACAGGGCAGTCTTCATAGCTACGGTTGAGTGTGTATGGCTCAGACGTCTTATGGATGATTTGGGTTTTGGACAGGACACTGCCAACACTATCTACACTGACAGTCAGAGCACATTGGCAGTTGCAAGGAACCTAGTTTCTCATGCTCGCACAAAGCACATTGAGGTGCATTACCACTATGTCAGGGAGAGGCTCTCAGCAGGAGAGATCGGCTTGGCTTATGTGCCAACACAGGACAACCTTGCAGATCTTTTCACAAAGGCATTGTCTCGTGAGAAGCTTGAAGCTTTCCGCAAAGCTTTGGGCATACTCCCCTTTGTGGACTGATCATGTCCTTAGGGCATGGCACTTCCCTTTACTCATTGCCAGCTCTCGTTCACCGCATCACTCCACGGGGGATTTGTTACCATATACATGTGGTAGTGATGTGTGTGAACAGACTAGGACCGCCGGGGCATTTTTTCCGTCTTTTGGAGGTTTTTTCCTCCGAGCATTGTATATACGTCCATCACTCTAGGGCTTCTATCTTTCCATTGCACACTAAGTAACACACTCTCTATTATGTGCCTTGAGCTTCCTTCGTCTTCTCCAAGCTGTGTGTTTTTCTCTGTAACCCTAATTCCAACAAAAACATGGTGTCGATGGCGATGCCGTGGCTAGTGTCGAGACGGGCAAAGAAGGGGAGGGTAGAGAGCCTCGTCGAACACGAGGCGGTGTCAAAGCATCGGCGGCGGCATCCCCACAACAACCGCCACTGCCACCACTAGAGCGCCGGCGCCTAGACGAGTGTGAAGACCGTCTCGTCAACACCGAAGCTTCGGAGTGCGCTGCATGCTCCGAAATAGAGGGAGATGCGGATGGAGTAGGAATGCACGATGGTGCGCCAGAGCGATGACGCTCCACGTAGCACTGTCTCTGCTGGGGTGACAAAGAAGAAAGAAACTCCTCATCATCCATACCTGCATTAAACACACGAACATTTAAACTTAATATTAAATGAATGGAGTAGAAAAGATGGACAAGTACATAGAGAGAGAGAGAGAGAGAGAGAGAGAGAGGAGGAGGTGCTCGTCGTCCCTGGTTGTGAGAACATACCTAGAGCATACATACTTGGAGTGGACGCAAAGACCATTAAATACAATGACACAATGATGCAATGACGCATATAAATACAATGACACAATGGCGAGTTCTTCTTCTATTCAACTTGAGTGATGGAAGAGGAAAGTTGATAACTCAGAATTTTCAATCGAGAGAGAGAGAGAGAGAGAGAGAGAGAGAGAGAGAGAGAGAGAGAGAGAGAGAGACCGCACACAATCAAATCTTGCAGTCACAAAACCAGGTGGTGGAGCTACATGTGGCCATGGATTGCTCAAGATGTGAGCGCAAAATCAAAAGATTGTTATACAACATGGAAGGTACTTAGAGAGCCAGTGTTTTTACAAAACGGAGCAAAATTGTTCAAAACAGAGAATCGTAAAAGAATCCGAACTATCTCTTTCTTTTTTGATGTACAACTTGAAGGTGATTGTAGCTTTGGAATGTTCAAAGGCTAGCAGCAACAACAAAACGCGTTCTTCTTCTATTCAACTTGAGTGATGGAAGAGGCAATTCGATAACTCAAAATTTTCAATCGAAAGAGAGAGAGAGAGAGAGAGAGAGAGAGAGAGAGAGAGAGAGCACACAATCAAATCTTGCAGTCGGAAAACCAGGTGGTGGAGCTGCATGTGGCCATGGATTGCCCATGATGTGAGCGCAAAATCAAAAGAGCGTTATACAACATGGAAGGTACTTAGAGAGCTAGAGTTTTTACAAAATGGAGCAAAATTGTTCAAATATAATATTTATGTCTTTAAGAGATCTCTCTCTCATCCTCGCATAGCTCAACATAAGTTCCTATCTATATAGAGCTCTCCGTTTAAACAAATGTCCTCCGTTTCATTTTGTAGATCCTCTGCATGCACCCCCATAGAGAGTAGGAGCTTGATGTTTGTCTCGCACCACCTCAACGACTTCTGAGTGAGCATCTTCCGCGATCTCCTCCATTGATGCCGCTGTGATTGACACATGGTAGCCTTCATACGTCCGTACACTACGAGGGGCTACCTCTATGACATACCACTAGTTTGATGCACACTTTGTAGGATGAAATATCACTTGCCAGAGCCACATAACTTACATGAGAGCTTCCAAGAATATAAATTCTAAAATGGGATGTTAACTATTTACATACTTACTTGTTCACAATGCTCGGGTAGTACGAAAGTGTCTCTTAGGTGAGTCCATTTCTTAGTTGAATCCACCTCAAGAAAACCACTCTCCTCTACACACAGTAGTGTTGCGACCCTCCATGATTATCTTGAACCATTGCACGTCGAACAAGTCGACAAAAAATCCTCTATAATGGATCCTCAAAATCTCTTCTAGCGTGCCAAAGTAAGTGAGTTCCACCACCACAGGGTCTGCATCAGAGGACCGTCGTCGACTAGACTGTTTAAATTTTGCCATGATTCCACAATCTTGAGTAAAAAGCTTTTTATCGATCCATTCCACCCTAAAATGTCGACCTTTACACCATGCTGATGTGTATGACTTATACTACAACCAACAAATATTATGAGTGGCCGTTCAAACATCTAGAAAGTCACTAGTCGTACATTGCAAACTTACCTTGGTCGCGCAACCCCGAGAGTACTCCCGCTCTTCCTCAGTCACTTCTTCACCGCACTGTTGTGCACTTTTCAATTGGTTGTGCAACCATCTTAAGCTCATGAATGTTGGTAGGCTCTCCAGACCCGTCGGATAGTGCATCGATGATCGTCTTCCCCGTCTCCACTCGATTCGTGCCCTTTGTCGCTCTTGATTTGCATCCTCATATTGTGAAATCCACTTTTGCATCACTGGATTGTGAAGCATGCAAAAGCGGTTGATTTTAGCCTCTAGATCTTCCGTCATCTTCTTCTCAACACCCAGATTGCACATGAAATTCCTAGATATACACTCATCATCTATGGTTCCCCATAGCGTATCCCAGGCTTTATCAAATCCGTCTAGCCACTCTCCAATGTACAGTAGGGACTCTGATACCAGCCCACGTTCTGCCATGCTACCCTCCGGACGTGCCTTCTGACGCACATATCCCTTGAGTGTTTTCATGAAACGTTCTAAAAACAACATCCATCTAGAATATACTGTGCCAGCTATTTCCACCTCATCAACTATGTGAACAAGAAGATGCACCTGAATGGTTAGCGTGGTAGTAGGAAAATGTTTCTCAAACGTGCACACAACCTCCGCAGCGTTTAGTTTGGCGAATGGTATGGAGTCTACACTGATCTCCTTTTCTGAGATCCATTGCACCAACTTCACAAGTTTGTAGATTGTGTTACAGACGTCGAGAGACAAATATCCCTCAATGGCAACCGGTAAAATAAACTACAAAACACGTGCAACAATGATATTAAAGTCCACACACGAATTTGTTACACAATTCCCACTATGATATATTCCACTATGAACATACCTGACACATTTTATGCCAGTCGTGTGACTTCAAACCGGTAAGCTTTCCTTCTTTAGTAAAACACGTTCGGAGCGAGTGCATTACGCCAGTGGGGGTCTGCAAAGATCGAATGGTATCTTTTACTTTGCGTTCTTGGGCTCCTGTGAAAATCCATGGTGCTTTAGGGAGTTTTAGTGATCCATCGGACGCTGTTTGCGGCAAATATTGCTCCATACGATCCACATTTCTAAGGTCAACCCTGGCTCCCAAAGTATCTTTCTTGCCGGTCAGATGGTCCCATAGTAGATTACCCACATTCTTGAATATGTACATTGGATTGAGCAAGTGATTGATTATGAGTCGGGGCAGTATGGTAACTCGTATCATAGAGACAGTCTCTTCATCCTTGGGGGCAATCCGTCATCACACATCTCCTTCTGCTCTAACCATGCTTGTGCAGACATCCTCGGTGGCTCTCCTCCCAAAAATCCGTCTCGTAATACATGATTCTCTGGAAGATATGCTTGATGACCTTCGTAAATTTGCTTCTTCAATGAGGGCGCCCTACATGCATTCAGTGTAGGTCCACATGTGACACATGCTTTGTATCCGCTTGTTTGAAGCGCTGCATGTATACACATGATAATAGATCAGATTAAGAAAAACCAAGATTTACATTGTCTAAGTGAGGAGTGTAAATAGATCACCTGAGCATTCTGTTAGTCCGGGATAGTCATGCATTGTCCACATTAGAATGCCTCTGATCAAAGCATTCCGTCGATCTGTGTGTCGGCTCATATCCACCACTTCTTTGCCAATCCACAATTTTTGTAGCTCTTCCAATAGTGGACGAAGATACACATCCATATTCTTCACTTTATATCGCCCCGGCACAATCAAGCTTAGCCATAGGTGCCCCTTCTTTGTGTCAACCACGGGGGAATGTTGTAGTTGACAATGACAACGGGCCATACACTGTAAGATGTTGATCTTTGACCAAATGGATTTACGCTATCCATAGCTAAGCCTAAGCACAAATTTTGAGCTTCTCTCGCAAAATCTGATCATGTTCCATCTATATGTTTCCAGGCTCCGCAATCTACAGGAATCCGTAGCACGCCATCCGAAGATTTATTCTCCTCATGCCATGATGCTAGGGCGGCCATGGACTTAGATTCGAAGAAATGCTTGATGCGAGGAAGCAGAGGAAAATGTCGCAAAACCTTTTGCGTAATTTTTGTTCCGTGGAGATCTACTCGATATCTCTCGGAATCACATTTCGGACACTTCTCCATGTCTATGTATTCCACTCTGAGAAGAATGCAGTCATTAGGACAAGCGTGGATCCCCAAGTTTCGCAAAATCTTTCTTGCTTTCTCTCGGGAATTTGGCATCACATTATCAGCTGGTAGTATGTGCTCCTTGAGCAATCTACACAACATAAAAATACGGTACAATTGTGTAAAAATCTATCAGATCATTATACATTTAGAGTTTTATTAAAGTAAACTAATTGTAATAGATCACCTGAAAAGTGCTGTGACGCTAGTGTCACTCCATCCAAAATTTTCCTGCATGTTGAGAAGAACCAGGAGCACTTTCAATCTAGACACACATGCTCCATTATACAATGGCGTATCGGCTTCACTTTTCATATCATCATAGATAAGCCTTTCTGAATCCATGATCGTCTCGATCATTTTCTCAATCTCGGGCTCAAACATTGCCTTGTTGGGAATGTGGTCTGCATGATCATCCCCCGAGCATAGGCTACATCTTGTGGCCTCACATATGCTGCTTGACGAAAGCGCTTGCGAACACATCTATTGGGTTGCAAGATTGTTGCCTGTTGGCCAGCGTCAGAGTTCGACAAGTTATAATTGGCAACAACTCGATCTATAATAGATGGATCGAACTTGCCAAATTCAGGAACGTGCTGCAAAGAAACGCGTTTTGTCCGTCGCACATCATGCTTGCATTGATTACAAGGACATAAGATCCTCGTTGAGAGATAGGTGTTTCTATTGGACGGCTCGACATCCTCGTCACTACTCATGATGAGGGCAAAAATCTTATAACCTGGACAACAAATTTAATCTTCTATTGGTATTCTTCGTCTTTTATCTCTCTCTCTCTCTCTTTCTCTCTCTTTCTCTCTCTCTCTCTCTCTCTTTCTCTCTCTATCTCTCTCTCTCTCTCTTTGTTCACACTGTAAACTACCTCACATTCTCTAGTCATGTCCAATCCCCGCACACCTCGGTCTAGAGGTGCACAAAGATCAAAACCATCGGGTTATAATCTCGTCTTTATTGGTCAATGCCTATATTTATGGGTACAAGAAATCTACACACCCACGTCTACATGATAGTGCATGTAGTGGACAAAACCCCTTTGCCTCTTCTCTAGATGTAGCATTTCAGAGCATCTTAACATCTTTTCACAGTAGATCTTTTCACCGTTCGTCTAACTCTAATTTTTTTATCGTAATCTCAAAGGTAGACTCTAATATAAAAACTCAATCCAAAATCTTATCTTAAATCTGACCTAATTGAACATGTGGTGATTCTCTCCATTGAAGGGTAAAAGACATACCAATGGGGCTACTAGCTGTGTAGATGTGAATGGGCCTCACATATACAAATACTTCAATGCAAGAGTTTAATACTCTCACCTCTCCACCCCGTCGATCCATGACACAGGTGATGGGACAAAATCCTCCTCGAAGCTGGCCCAGCCGCCGCCACTCCCCAGGTGATGGGATAATCCCGTCTTGATGCAAACTCTTGCTGCGTCACTTTGCTACCACCGCCTATCTGGATTGGTCGTCCTCTCCGCCCTGATACCCCTCCACTCCTCTCCTCATGTAGTCGCGCATGCGTCTCCTCATCCAAGCATCGTCCCTGGTATCAGGGAGGAGAGGACGACCAGGTGGTGGCAGCAAAGTGACGCAGCAAGAGTTTGCATCAAGACTGGATTATCCCCAATGCAGCGTCTCAAACGCGTAGACAGTATAATCCTTCGGTGTACTTAAAATAAACCTAAATCTAATCTAATATAACTTAAATAAACCTAAATCTAATCTAACGTAAATCTAAATCTAAATCTAACCTTATCTTAAACGATAAAAAGAGGAAAATGGTATAACTTTTCTATCACCCAAGTGTGGTAGATTGGTTATGCCATTTCCCTCTTCAATAAAACAGGTAAATAACGTAAATAAACTTAAATCTAATCTAATATAACGTAAATCTAAATCTAGCGTAAATAAACCTAAATAAACTTAAATCTAAATCTAATCAAACGTAAATCTAACTAAAAATAAACCTAAATCTAATCCAATTTAACTTAAATAAACCTAAATTTAATTTAACGTAAGTCTACCACTACAAGAGGTTGTGTGCTCTTGTGACGCTTTTAGCGACGGAAATACACTGGGTTTTTATAACCCCCGGCGTCGCTAAGAGCGTCGCTACCAGCATCAATCTGGGGATGTCGCTATAGGCATCGCTATGACAGTCACTATATCACTACAACATAACATGAAGATATCGACGCATCATATATTGATGGCCATGCCTTTCCACGCGTATATCGACGTAATTGCAACCCCTGTCCATATATCCGTCGATATACGCGTCGCAATGTACGTCGATATGCGCGTGGAAAGGCATGGTTTTCCACGTGTATATCGACGGACATTCCCACGGGTATATCGACGCACATTACGATGCAAAAAAATTTGGGGAAAAAAAAGAGGAAACCCGCGTGCAGGGGCCATTTTTTCCTGCAACGCGTGAGCTCAGATCTTGGCCGAAACTTGCTGCGCAGGTATTATGTCACTCTCCCCCCCCCCTCTCTCTCTCTCTACATCGTGTGTGTGTGTAGGAAAGAGATAGAGAGAGAGAGAGCAGTGTGTGTGTGTGTGTGTGTATGTAGGAAAGAGAGAGAGAGAGAGCGGTGTGTGTGTATAGGAAAGAGAGAGAGAGAGAGAGAGAGAGAGAGAGAGAGAGCGGTGTGTGTGTGTGTGTAGGAAATAGAGAGAGAGAGAGAGAAGTGTGTATACCGATGCAGATATCGACGCGTATCTAGCAGTGTATATCGACGCGTATCCAACAGTGTATACCGACGCGTATCCAGCAGCGTGTACCGACGCCGACTGGTAAAAACGAAACCGCGGGCTTATTTTTTGCGCGTTTCCAAAAACTCATTCTCTCTCTCTCTCTTCGCTCAACTCGCGGCCAGATCTGCACCTTTGGACTACTACGGGCTTGGGCAAACACCATCACATCTTGTCTACTTGCTGCTGTGCAGGTAAGCCTATTGTCCTTGTTTTTTGGTTATTTGTGTGTGTGTGTGTGTGTGTAACACAATGTGTGTGTGTGTGTTTTTTTTTTTGCAGATGTGGAAGCTACTCAGGAAGCTTTGTGCACACATACGAGTGTATGTGTGTGTGTGTAACACAATGTGTGTGTATGTGTTTTTTTTTTGCAGATGTGGAAGCTACTTCGGAAGCTTTGTGCATACATACGAGTGTATGTGAGTGTGCAACACAATGTTTGTGTATGTGTGTGTTTTTTTTTTTGCAGATGTGGAAGCTACTCCGAAAGCTTTGTGCACACATATGAGTGTATGTGAGTGCACAATCTCATTGCTCTCTCTCTCACACACACACATTAATTTTAATTTTGGTTTAATTTTATATTTAAATTTGTTATTTAATTTTAAAATTCAAATTGTTATTGTTGTTTAATTTTAATTTTTTATTGTTATTTAATTTTATATTCAAATTTGTTATTGTTAATTGTATTTTAGGGTTTCTTGAAATTAATTTTAAGATTAAAGTTAATTAGTTTTAGGGTTTTGTATATCCAAAAAATAGAATAAAAAAGCTTTAAATACATTAACAAAAAGTAGTTTAAAAAATAGAGTAGAAACAAAATTACACATAAAAAAAGGGAGAGGAAGAAAGAGAGAAAGAAAGAGAAATAGAGAGAAGGAAGACAAGCTTCGAAATGATCCAGGAACACATTGAAATCTTCGCCCACATCTTGCTTCAAAGCCTTCAACTTGTGTCCATGTCGAGCGGGGACACTTCCTTACGAAAGTCATGCAGAAACCTCGTGCGTAATGCCAGCCACATTTACTTTGGCTCGCCTTCCAGTGCTTCGAACCACACTTTGGCCTTGCCCTGCATGACCAACGGAAACGTTTGCATCTTACTGTCATCATTCGGCATTCTTAGTGACAGCATGTAAAGCACACACAATCTCTCTCTCTGTCTCTAGGTCAAATCCGGTGGCGTTTTTCTACGGAAAAGTGCAGACGGTCTTCGAAAACTGATTCTATGCCTACCGAAACCATCCGTAGTCCATTAGGTAGTCTTTAGGCAATGACAAGAGCGCGTATGGCAAGCCGTAGGTCAAACGAATAGAAGAAACGCCAAATACACAAGCCGTAGATCAAATCCGATTGCATGTTTCTACGAAAAAACGCAGACGGATTTTGAAAATTGATTCTACGCCTACCGAAACCATCCGTAGTCCATTAAGTAGTCTTAAGGCAATCTCAAGACCGTGTATGGCAAGCCGTAGGTTAAACAGAGAGAAGAAACGTCAAATACACAAGCCATAGGTCAAAACCGGTTGCGTTTTTCTACGAAAAACGCAAACGGACTTCGGAAATGGCTTCTATGCCTACTGAAACCATCCGTAGACGATTAGGTAGTCTTTACGCAATGTCAAGAGCACGTATGGCAAGCCGTAGGTCAAACAAACAGAAGAAACGCCACATACATCAGCCGTAGGTCAAATCTGGTTGCGTTTTTCTATGAAAAAACGCAAACGGACTTCGGAAACTAATTCTACGCCTACCGAAACCATCCGTAGTCCATTAAGTAGTTTTAAGGCAATGTCAAGAGTGTGTATGGTAAGCCGTAGATCAAACGGACAAAAGAAACGCCAAATACACAAGCCGTAGGTCAAATCCGGTTGCGTTTTTTTATGATAAAACGCAAACGGACTTCGAAAACTAATTCTACGGTTACCGAAACCATCCATAGTCGATTAGGTAGTCTTTAAGCAATGTCAAGAGCGCGTATGGAAAGCCGTAGGTCAAACGGATAGAAGAAACGCCAAATACACAAGCGTAGGTCAAATTCGATTGCGTTTTTTTACGGAAAAACGCAAACGGACTTCGAAAATGGCTTCTATGTCTACCGAAACCCTCCGTAGTCCATTAAGTAGTCTTAAAGCAATTTCAAGAGTGTGTATGGCAAGCCGTAGATCAATGAGTTTGAATTAACGCCAAATACACAAGCCGTAGGTCAAATCCGGTTGCGTTTTTCTACGAAAAAACACAAACGGATTTCGGAAATGACTTCTATGCCTACTGAAACCATCCGTAGTCCATTAGGTAGTCTTAAATCAATATCAAGAGCGTGTATGGCAAGCTGTAGGTCAAACGGAAATAAGAAACGCCAAATACACAAGCCGTAGGTCAGATTCGATTACGTTTTTCTACGAAAAAACGCAAACGGACTTCGGAAACTGATTCTACGGTTACCGAAACCATCCTAATCGATTAGGTAGTCTTTAGGCAATGTCATCAGTGGATTTCATATATATGCTTTGTGAGACACAGACACGCTTCTGTGTCTCTTTTTTGTATAGACATATATGGTTATGGTTATTGGTCAGACAGTTATTGTTTCCCTTATGGTTATGGTTATTGTCATTGTCATTGTATAGACATGGTTATTTCTCCTATTGTTGTATAGACATGGTTATGGTTATTGTTTTATTTATGGTTATGTTTAACTTTTAGGTTAGGCTTATGGTTATTGTTTTGTTTATGGTTATGGTTATCTGCATTATGGTTTTGATCAATATGGTTATGGTTTTAATTTGGTTATGATTTTGCACAAATTAAGTTCGTTATGGTTATGGTTTTAAGTTGGTACGGTTATGGTTTTGTATAAAGTTCATTTCATTTCTTTCATTGGCCTTAAATCTCATGTGAGATCCTACATGGATAGCATGTAGGAGGCGTATACATGATATGGTTTTTTTTGAAAAGTTTATGTAAAAACGAAGGGAACTCTGCCGAAATGTTTGCGGGAGCACGGTTGATTTTGGTACTGCTCGCTTTCTTGGGCAGAGGGCAGGAAGTCTGGCTGTGGTGGCTATGTCCATCTTTTCATTGGGCACAGGCCAGGTAGCCAGAGGGCAGGAAGTCTGGCTGTGGTGGCTGTGTCCATCTTTTCATTGGGCACAAGCCAGGCTACCTGTCCTCTGCCCAAGATTTTTTTTTTTTGTTATGGTCGTTGATATATGCGTCTATATCTGAGTCGCAAATAAAGCCTTTCCACGTATATATCGACGCAGATTTCGACAGTTTTATAGGGACGCACATAGCGACACAGATAGCGACGTCAAGCGTCGATATATACATCGATGACACCTTTTTTTGTTGTAGTGTATGCATCACTATATAGCGACGCCTATAGCGACAATTATAGCGATGCTGCAGAGCTATCTATAGCGACGCTGCAGAGCGTAGCGACGCCCGAGAGAAATTTTTTTTGGTGGCAGGGCTGAATCCATCAACCATATTGAATGTTTCATTAATTGATTCACCTTTGAAAAAAAGTGCAAAGGTAGATATAGACCCAAAATAGTCACCCACAAGACAATATAACCATTAACTCCATCATCCATAGTACGCATTGTTTACAAAATAAAGATACAAAGTGACAAGCATGAATTGATGAAAGTAAATCAATGACAATTGTACACATAGGTAAAATCACTTGATTGTTAAACTTTGCAAATGTAATAGTTACAAACCATTGTTATTATTTAAAAAATATACACGGTTTTCAAAAAGACGTATAAAAGTCGTCTCGTGATATATAAGCTATGAAAAAAAGAAACTAATGCGATCTAGCTATGGCTAAACTGACATCGTCTAACCAGATGTCTCATCGCATCCAAGCGGCGTACCTGTTGGATTTTGCAAAAAAAAAACAATAAGACAGCTTTTTGTAAGTATAAACATATAGCGACGTTTATAAAACAATACAACAAAAAGAAAAGAATAAACCCTAATACTAACCATGCCATCGCGAGAACTCGGAATGTCTATAAGGGCGTTTAAGCCCTTCCTGCCTGCGTACTCATGCTCGTACGGTGTGGGATCGCGTCCTGTCATCGACCACTGTCAAAACATACAAAGAATCCATTATGTTAGAATTTAAAAACCCATAAACCCTAAACTATCAAACATAGAGAGCAATGCGAAAACACTTACAAAATCGGCCTCAAATGATGCCCACCCGCCGCTCCCCAAGTGGTGCGAGCTCCTTGCCTCTATTCGCACTCTGGCTGCCTCCTTTTGTTGCTTCCACTTGTCGGGATTCTCGCGCGCTGCTTTCTTCGCATTCTTACAATCTTCTTTGGCCAGCCAATCTGGTATGTTCCACCCATGCTTGATTGCTTTTTGCACTTCGAAATGCTTGTGCTTGCAGTATTCGCGCATTCGAACCTTCATCACATCTTCATTGAAGCGGTCATCCCGTGTTGGAACAAGAAACTCCTCATGAAGCATGCTTATGACTCTGTCTTTTAAATCATTCAGTACTTCACTCCAGTTGTTTAGTATGTAGTGTCTAAACACCTGAGAGCAAAGACCACGCATGCGCGAAATCACCTTCTTGCCTTCATCATCCAAGATGATGCCGCCGCTGAAGTCGACGGAGTAAGGCAAGCCTTCTCGCTACTGATGCGTGAACCTGGGTGTCCCGGCAGGGGTCTCTAGCGGCATGTCAACGGGGATACGGACGTCAGGTGTCTCCACTGGAGTCTGAGCCCCGAAGCGAGGAGTGTCCACTGGAGTGACTCTTGGAGGAGTAGCTACTGGTGAGTAGCTCCTAGGAACGACAGTCAGCCGCGCAAAACCTGGTGTCGATGGCGATGTCGTGGCTGGTGTCGGGACGGACAAAAAAGGGGAGGGTAAAGAGCCTAGTCGAACACGAGGCGGTGTCGAAGTATCGGCGGCGGCATCCCCACAACAACCACCACCGCCACCACTAGAGCGCCGGCGCCTAGACGAGTGTGAAGATCGTCTCGTCGACACCGAAGCTTCGGAGCGCGCTGAATGCTCCGAAATAGAGGGAGATGCGGATCGAGTAGGAACCCACGATGGTGTGCCAGAGCGAAGACGCTCCACGTACCACTGTCTCTGTTGGGGTGACAAAGAAGAAAGAAACTCCTCATCATCCATACCTGCATTAAACACACGAACATTTAAACTTAATATTGAATGAATGGAGTAGAAAACATGGACAAGTACACACTGAGAGAGAGAGAGAGAGAGAGAGAGAGAGAGAGAGAGAGAGGAGGAGGTGCTCGTCGTCCCTGCTTGTGAGAACATACCTGGAGCATACGTACCTGGAGTGAACGCAAAGACCATTAAATACAATGATGCAATGATGCATATAAATACAATGACGCAATGACGCGTTCTTCTTCTATTCAACTTGAGTGATGGAAGAGGCAAGTCGATAACTCAGAATTTTCAATCAAAAGAGAGAGAGAGAGAGAGAGAGAGAGAGAGAGAGAGAGAGAGAGAGAGAGAGAGAGAGCGCACACAATCAAATCTTGTAGTCGAAAAACCAGGTGGTGGAGCTACATGTGGCCATGGATTGCCCAAGATGTGAGCGCAAAATCAAAAGATTGTTATACAACATGGAAGGTACTTAGAGAGCCAGTGTTTTTACAAAACGGAGCAAAATTGTTCAAAACAGAGAATCGTAAAAGAATCCGAACTATCTCTTTCTTTTTTGATGTACAACTTGAAGGTGATTGTAGCTTTGGAATGTTCAAAGGCTAGCAGCAACATAACGCGTTCTTCTTCTATTCAACTTGAGTGATGAAAGAGGCAAGTCGATAACTCAGAATTTTCAATCGAAGGAGAGAGAGAGAGAGAGAGAGAGAGAGAGAGAGCGCACACACAATCAAATCTTGCAGTCGGAAAACCAGGTGGTGGAGCTGCATGTGGCCATGGATTGCCCATGATGTGAGCGCAAAATCAAAAGATCGTTATACAACATGGAAGGTACTTAGAGAGCTAGAGTTTTTACAAAACGGAGCAAAATTGTTCAAATACAATATTTATGGCTTTCAGAGATCTCTCTCTCATCCTCGCATAGCTTAGCATAACTTCCTATCTATATAGAGCTCTCCGTTTAAACAGATGTCCTCCGTTTCATTTTGTAGATCCTCTGCATGCACCCCCATAGAGAGTAGCAGCTTGATGTTCGTCTGGCACCACCTCAACGGCTTCAGAGTAAGAATCTTCTTCGATCTCCTCCATTGATGCCGCTGTGATTGGCACATGGTAGCCTTCATACGTCCGTACACTACGAGGGGCTACCTCTATGACGTACCACATGTTTGATGCAAACTTTGTAGGATGAAATATCACTTGCCAGAGCCACATAACTTACATGAGAGCTTCCAAGAACATAAATTCTAAAATGGAATGTTAACTATTTACATACTTACTTGTTCACAATGCTCGGGTAGTACGAAAGTGTCTCTTAGGTCAGTCCATTTCTTAGTTGAATCCACCTCAAGAAAACCAGACTCTCCTCTACACACAGTAGTGTTGCGACCCTCCATGATTATCTTGAACCATTGCACGTCAAACAAGTCGACAAAAAATCCTCTATAATGGATCCTCAAAATCTCTTCTAGCGTGCCGAAGTAAGTGAGTTCCACCACCACAGGATCTGCATCAGAGGACCGTCGTCGACTAGACTGCTCAAATTTTGCCATGATTCCACAATCTTGAGTAAAAAGCTTTTTATCGATCCATTCCACCCTAAAATGTCGACCTTTACACCATGCTGATGTGTATGACTTATACTACAACCAACAAAGATTATGAGTGGCCGTTCAAACATCTAGAAAGTCACTAGTCGTACATTGCAAACTTACCTTGGTCGCGCAACCCCGAGAGTACTCCCACTCTTCCTTAGTCACTTCTTCACTGCACTGTTGTGCACTTTTCAATTGGTTGTGCAACCATCTTAAGCTCATGAATGTTGGTAGGCTCTCCAGACTCGTCGGATAGGGCATCGATGATCGTCTTCCCCGTCTCCACTCGATTCGTGTCCTTTGTCGCTCTTGCTTTGCATCCTCATATTGTGAAATCCACTTCTGCATCACTGGATTGTGAAGCATGCAAAATCGGTTGATTTTAGCCTCTATATCTTCTGTCATCTTCTTCTCAACACCAAGATTGCACATGACAATCCCAGATATGCGCTCATCATCTATGGTTCGCCATAGTGTGTCCCGGGATTTATCAAATCAGTCTAGCCACTCTCTAATGTACACTAGGGACTCTGATACCAGCCAACCTTCTGCCATGCTACCCTCCGGATGTGCCTTCTGACGCACATATCCCTTGAGCGTTTTCATGAAACGTTCTAAAAAGAACATCCATCTGGAATGTACTGTGCTAGCTATTTCCACCTCATCAACTAAGAAGATGCACCTGAATGGTTAGCATGCACTACAAGAGGCTCTTCACATTAGCGACGCTCACACAGCGACGCTCAAAAAAAAAAAAATCCCGGCGTCGCTATGAGTGTCGCTATAAGCGTCGCTATGAGCGTCGCAAATTTACAAAGAAATTTGCGACGCTCATAGCGACGCTTATAGCGACGCTCATAGCGACGCCAGCTGGGGTAAAAAAAATAACCGAGCGCGCCCAAAAACTCAGATCTCAGATCTGAGTTTTTCGGCGCCCTCAAGCAAAGAGCAGGTAACGCTCTCCCTCACTCTCTCTCTCTCTCTCTCTCTCTCTCTCTTTTTCTTTTACACACACACACACACACACACACACACACGAGGAGAGGAAGGAGAGCCAGGTATGCTCCTTCCCTCTCCTCATTCTCATGTTCCCTTCCCCTCTTTCTCTCTCCCTCTCTCTCTCTCTCACACACACACATACACACACACACACATAGTGTTTTTGAGAGAGAGAGAGAGAGAGAGAGAGAGAGAGAGCGAGAGAGAGTGCAAAAACGCACACACATACATAAACAAAGAATGCACACACACATTGAGAGAGAAAAAGAGAGAGAGAGCATGCATAAACAAAAAACGCACGCATTGAGAGAGGAAAAGAGAGAGAGAACATGCATAAACAAAAAACGCACACATTGAGAGAGGAAAAGAGAAAGAAAACATGCATACGATCCAAAAAAACGCACACACATTGAGAGAGAAAGAAAGAGAAACTAAGGGAGCGTCGTAGGAAACTAATTAAAATTAAAAGACCTAAAGATCTAGCCGACGAGGAGTTGAACTGAAGACCTATTATTCAAGAGAGAAATGGCATAATCAATCTATCATACTTGGCATGGGTGATAGAAAGGTTATACCATTTATCTCTTTTTATTGGCACACACATCCACACACGCGCACACACACAGGAAGAAGAGAGTTATAACGTCGTAGGAAACTATCTTAAAAGACGTTAAAGATTAGGTTATATGTAGACTTACATTAAATTAGATTTAGGTTTATTTTTAACTAGATTTACGTTTATTTAAGCTAGATTTAGATTTACGTTATATTAGATTAGATGCGGGTCTCCATAGACTGCGATGCCTGCATGAAGCGGGTGAAGAAAGCCCTCAATGGAATATAGGGTATTGCTGCCTTCACTCATGGTGGGCTCCGTCGATCCAAAAGTACTGGTGAAATGTCTTCAGAAGATAGGGAAGAAGGTGGATCTTCAGGGCGGCAAGAGTCACTACATCCCCGACACAATGACCATCTAGACAACCTCTAGTCATTAGACTTACGTTAAATTAGATTTAGCTTTATTTTTAGTTAGATTTACGTTTATTTAGATTTATGCTTATTTACGTTAGATCGAGTCCACGCAAGAATTACTTACGGTTTAGGGTTTAGAGTTAGACGAACAGTGAAAAGATCTACTGTGAAAAGATGTTAAGATGAAGTGAAGTGCTACAGCTAGAGAAGAGGCAAAGGGATTTTGTCCACTACATGCAGTATCATGTAGACGTGGGTGTCTAGATTTCTTGTACCCACAAATATAGGTATTGACCAATAAAGACGAGATTATAACCCGGTGGTTCTGATCTCCGTGCACCTCTAGACCGAGGTGTGAGGGGATTGGACATGACTAGAGAATGTGAGGTAAAGAGAGAGAGAGAGAGAGAGAGAGAGAGAGAGAGAGAAAGAGAGATAAGACGAAGAATGCCAATAGAATATTAAATTTGTTGTCCAGGTTATAAGTTTTTTATCCTCATTATGAGTAGCGACGAGGATTTGGGACCGTCCAACCGAAACACCTATCTCTCAACGAGGGTCTTATGTCCTTGCAATCAATGCAAGCATGCTGTGCGACGGACAAGACGTGTTTCTTTGCAGCACGTTCGCGAATTTGGCGAGTTCGATCCATCTATTATAGATCGAGTTGTTGCCAATTATAACTCGTCGGACTCTGACGCTGGCCAACAAGCAGCAATCTTGCAACCCAATAGACGTATTCGCAGGCGCTTTGGTCAAGCAGCATATGTGAGGCCACAAGATGTAGCCTCTGACAGCTCGGGGGATGATCATGCAGAGCACATTCCCAACGAGGCAATGTTTGAGCCCGAGATTGATGAAATGATCGAGACGATCATGGATTCAGAAAGGCTTATCTATGATGATATGAAAAGTGAAGCCAATACATCATTGTATAATGGAGCACGTATGTCTAGATTGAAAGCACTCCTGGTTCTTCTCAACATGCAGGCAAAGTTTGGATGGAGTGACACTAGCGTCACAGCGCTTTTCAGGTGATCTATTACAATTAGTTTACTTTAATAGAACTCTAAATGTATAATGATCTGATAGATTTTTACACGACTGTATCATATTTTTATGTTGTGTAGATTGCTGAAAGAGCACATTCTACCAGCTGACAATGTGATGCCAGATTCCCGAGATGAAGCAAGAAAGATTTTGCGAAACTTGGGGATGGATTACAATTCTATCCACGCTTGTCCTAATGACTGCATTCTTTTCAGAGGGGAATACACAGACATGGAGAAGTGTCCGAAATGTGATTCCGAAAGATATCGAGTAGATCTCCACGGGACAAAAATTCCACAAAAGGTTTTGCGACATTTTCCTTTGCTTCCTCGCATCAAGCATTTCTTCGAATGTAAGTCCATGGCCGCCCTAGCATCATGGCATGAGGAGAATAAATCTTCGGATGGTGTGCTACGAATTCCTGCAGATTACGCAGCCTGGAAACATATAGATGGAACATGGTCGGATTTTGCCAGGGAAGCTCGAAATTTGCGCTTAGGCCTGGCTATGGATGGCGTAAATCCATTTGGTCAAAGATCAACATCTTACAGTGTATGGCCTGTTGTCATCGTCAACTACAACATTCCCCCGTGGTTGACTACGAAGAAGGGGCACCTATGGCTAAGCTTGATTGTGCCAGGGCGATATAAAGTGGTGAATATGGATGTGTATCTTCGTCCACTATTGGAAGAGCTACAACAATTGTGGATTGGCATAGAGGTGGTGGATATGAGCCGACACACAGGACGACGGAATGTGGACCATGCATGACTATCCCGGGCTAACAGAATGCTCAGGTGATCTATTGACACTCCTCTCTCAGACACTGTAAATCTTGTTTTTCCCCATAGTTGATCTATTATCATGTGTATACATGCAGGGCTTCAAACAAGCGGATACAGAGCATGTGTCACATGTGGACCTAGACTGAATGCACGTAGGGCACCCTCACTGAAGAAGCAAATCTACGAAGGTCATCAAGCGTATCTTCCGGAGAATCATGTGTTACGCGACGGCTTTTTGGGAAGAGAGCCACCAAGGATGTCTGCACAAGCATGGTTAGAGCAGAAGGAGATGTGCGATGACGGATTGCCTCCAGGGATGAAGAGACTATCTCTATGGTACGAGTTACCATACTGGCCCCGACTCGTGATCAATCACTTGCTCGATCCAATGCACATATTCAAGAATGTGGGTAATCTACTATGGGACCATTTGACCGGCAAGAAAGATACTTTGGGAGCCAGAGTTGACCTTAGAAATGTGGATCGTATGGAGCAATATTGGCCGCAAACAGCGTCTGATGGATCGATAAAACTTCCTAAAGCACCATGGATTTTCACAGGAGCCCAAGAACGCAAAGTAAAAGAGGCCATTCGATCTTTGCGGACCCCCACTGGCGTAATGCACTCGCTCCGAACGTGTTTTACTAAAGAAGGAAAGCTTACCGGTTTGAAGTCACACGATTGGCATAAAATGTGTCAGGTACGTTCATAGTGGACTTTAATATCATTGCATAAAATGTGGACTTTAATATCATTGCTGCACATACTTTACAGTTTATTTTACCGGTTGCCATTGAGGGATGTTTGTCTCTCGACATCCGTAACACAATCTACAAACTTGCAAAGCTGGTGCAATGGATCTCACAAAAGGAGATCGACGTAGACTCCATACCATTCGCCAAACTAAATGCTGCGGAGCTTGTGTGCATGTTTGAGAAACATTTTCCTACTACAATACTAACCATTCAGGTGCATCTTCTTATTCACATAGTTGATGAGGTGGAAATAGCTGGCACAGTTCATTCCAGATGGATGTTCTTCTTAGAGCGTTTCATGAAAACGCTTAAGGGATATGTGCGTCAAAAGGCACGTCCGGAGGGTAGCATGGCAGAAGGTTGGTTGGTATCAGAGTCCCTAGTGTACATTGGAGAGTGGCTAGACGGATTTGATAAATCCCGGGACACGCTATGGCGAACCATAGATGCTGAGCGCATATCTGGGATTGTCATGTGCAATCTCGGTGTTGAGAAGAAGATGACGGAAGATCTAGAGGCTAAAATCAACCGATTTTGCATGCTTCACAATCCAGTGATGCAAAAGTGGATTTCACAATATGAGGATGCAAAGCAAGAGCGACAAAGGGCACGAATCGAGTGGAGACGGGGAAGACGACCACCGATGCACTATCCAGCGGTTCTGGAGAGCCTACCAACCTTCATGAGCTTAAGATGGTTGCACAACCAATTGAAAAGCGCACAACAATGCGGTGACGAAGTGACTGAAGAAGAGTGGGAGTACTCTCGGGGTTGCGCGACCAAGGTAAGTTTGCAATGTACGACTAGCAACTGACTTTATTTATAAACGTTTGAACGGCCACTCATAATCTTTGTTCGTTGTAGTATAAGTCATACACAGCAGCATGGTGTAAAGGTCGACATTTTAGGGTGGAACGAATCGACAAAAAGCGTTTTACTCAAGATTGTGGAATCATGGCAAAATTTGAACAGTCTAGTCGACGACGTTCCTCTGATGCAGATCCCGTGGTGGCGGAACTCACTTACTTCGGCACGCTGCAAGAGATTTTGAGAATCGATTACAGAGGATTTTTTGTCGACTTGTTCGACGTGCAATGGTTCAAGATAATCATGGAGGGTCGAAACGCTACTGTGCGTAGAGGAGAGTCTGGTTTTCTTGAGGTGGATTCTACTAAGAAATGGACTGACCTAAGAGACACTTTCGTACTACCCGAGCATTGTGAACAAGTAAGTATATAAATAGTTAACATCCCCCTTTTACAAGTTATGTGGCTCTCATGTAAGTTATGTGGCTCTGGCAGGTAGTATTTCATCCTACAAAGTCTACATCAAACTGGTGGTACGTCATAGAGGTAGCCCCTCGTAGTGCAAGGACGTATGAAGGCTACCATGTGCCAATCACAACGACATCAATGGAGGAGATCAGAGAAGATGCTCAATCAGAAGCCGCTGCGGTGGTGCCAGACGAGCATCAAGATGCTACTACTCTATATGGGGTGCATGCAGAGGAGCTACAAAATGAAACAGAGGATATGTGTTTAAACGGAGAGCTCTATATAGATATAGGAAGTTATGCTGAGTTATGCGAGGATGAGAGAGAGATCTCTTAAAGCCACAAATATTGTATTTGAACAATTTTGCTCCGTGCTGTAAAAGCTCTAGCTCTCTAAGTAGCTTCCATGGTGTGTAACGCTCTTTTCTACTCGCGCTCACATCTTTTGATTGAAAATTCTGAGTTTTCGACTTGCCTCTTCTATCACTCGATTCATTGCGTCATTGTATTTATATGCGTCATTACGTCATTGTATTTAATGGTCTTTGCGTCATTGTCTACTCTATTCATTCAATATTAAGTTTAAATATTCGTGTGTTTAATGCAGGTATGGATGATGAGGAGTTTCTTTCTTCTTTGTCACCGCAGCAGAGACAGTGGTACGTGGAGCGTCATCGCTCTGGCGCATCATCGCGCGTTCCTACACCATCCGCATCTCCCTCTCTTTCGGAGCATTCGGCGCGCTCCGAAGCTTCGGCGTCGACGAGACGAGCGTCACACTCGTCTAGACACCGGCGCTCTAGTGGTGGCGGTGGCGGTTGTTGTGGGGATTCCGCCACCGATGCCTCCACACCGCCTCATGTTCGACGAGGCTCTTTACCCTCCCCTTCTTTGCCCGCCCCCACACCAGCCACAGCATCGCCGTCTACGCCAGGTTTTGCATGGCTGACTGTTCCTAGAAGCTACACACCTCTACCTACTCCGCCAGGAGCCACCCCACTCGACACTCCTCGCTTCGGCGCCCAGACGCCGATGGAGACACCTGACGTCCGTACCCCCATCGACACGCCGCTAGAGACCCCTGCCGGGACACCCAGGTTCACGCGTCACCGGCCAGAGGGCTTGCCTTACTCCGTCGACATCAGCGGCGGCATCATCATGGATGATGACGGCAAGAAGGTGATCTCGCGCATGCGTGGTCTTTGCTCTCAGCTGTTTAGACACTATATACTAAACAAATGGAGTGAAGTACCAAGTGATTTAAAAAACAGAGTCATCAGCATACTTCATGATGAGTTTCCCGTTCCAACACGGGATCAGCGCTTCAATGAAGACCTGATGAAGATTCGAATGCGCGAATACTGCAAACACAAGCGTTCTGAAGTGCAAAAAGCAATCAAGAATGGGTGGAATAGGCCAGATTGGCTGGCCAAAGAAGATTGGAAGAATGCGAAGAAAGCAGCGCGCGAGAATCCCGACAAGTGGAAGCAACAAAAGGATGCAGCCAGAGCGCGAGTAGAGGCAGGGAGCTCGCACCACTTGGGGAGCGGTGGATGGGCATCATTTGAGGCCGATTTTGTAAGTCTTTTCACATTGCTCTTTATGCATGTTCGATAGTTTAGGGTTTATGAGTTTTTTAGTTCTAACATAATGAAATCTTTGTATGTTTTGACAGTGGTCGATGACAGGACGTGATCCCACACCGTACGAGCGCAAGTACGCAGGCAGGAAGGGCTTAAACGCCCTGATGGACATTCTCAGTTCTCGCGGCGGCATGGTTAGTATTAGGGTTTACTCTTTTTTATTTTTTGTATTGTTTTATAAATGTCGTTATATGTTTATATTTACTGAAAACTGTCTTATTGTCTTTTTTTGCAGAATCCGACAGATACGCCGCTTGGACGCGATGAGACGTCTGATTAGACGACGTCAGTTTAGCCGTAGCTAGATAGCATTAGTTTAGGGTTTCTCATAGCTTATGTATCATGAGACGGATTTTATACGTCTTTTTGAACCATGTATATTATTACATTTGTCACCGCAATTCCTTTTGCCAATCAATTCTTTATGCCTATGATGTTGTACAATTGTCATTATTACATTTGCCAATCAATTCAGTTTGTCTATGATGTGTACAATTGTCAATTTTGCAAACAATGCGTCTTGTGGGTGACTATTTTGGGTCTATTATTTACCTTTACACTTTTTTTAAAAAGTGAATCAAGTACAATATGGTTGATGGGTGGCAGGGCATTCAATGCCCTGCCACCAAAAAAATATTCTCTCAGGCGTCGCTATAAGCGTCGCTATTTATGGCTCTGTAGCGTCGCTATATGCGTCGCTATACTCTTCTGTGAGAGCGTCGCTATAGGCGTCGCTATGAGCGTCGCTATATAGCGACGCCTATAGCAACGCAGATAGCGACGCTCTCGTAGCGACGCTTTTAGCGACGGTTATAGCGACGCCGGGGGTTATAAAAACCCAGTGTATTTCCGTCGCTAAGAGCGTCACAAGAGCACACAACCTCTTGTAGTGATGGTAGTAGAAAAATGTTGCTCAAACATGCACACAACCTCCGCAGTGTTTAGTTTGGCGAATGGTATGGAGTCTACGTTGATCTCCTTTTGTGAGATCCATTGCACCAACTTCGCAAGTTTGTAGATTGTGTTACGGACGTCAAGAAACAAACATCCCTCAATGGCAACCGGTAAAATAAACTGCAAACCACGTGCAGCAATGATATTAAAATTCACACACAAATTTGTTACACAATTCCCACTATGATATATTCCACTATGAACATACTTGACACATTTTATGCGAGATCGTGTGACTTCAAACCGGTAAGATTTCCTTCTTTAGTAAAACACGTTCGGGGCGAGTGCATTACCCCAGTGGCGGTCTGCAAAGATCAAATGGTCTCTTTTACTTTGCGTTCTTGGGCTCCTGTGAAAATCCATGGTGCTTTAGGGAGTTTTATCAATCCATCGGACGTTGTTTGCGGCCAATATTGCTCCATATGATCCACATTTCTAAGGTCAACTCTGGCTCCCAAAGTATCTTTCTTGCCGGTCAGATGGTCCCATAGTAGATTACCCACATTCTTGAATATGTGCATTGGATCGAGCAAGTGATTGATCATGAGTCGGGGCCAGTATGATAACTCGTACCATAGAGATAGTCTCTTCATCCCTGGGGGCAATCCGTCATCACACATCTCCTTCTGCTCTAACCATGCTCTAAAAGCCGTCGCGTAATACATGATTCTCTGGAAGATATGCTTGATGACCTTCGTAGATTTGCTTCTTCAATGAGGGCGCCCTATGTGCATTCAGTCTAGGTCCACATGTGACACATGCTCTATATCCGCTTGTTTGAAGCCCTGCATGTATACACATGATAATAGATCAGCTTGAGAAAAACCAAGATTTATAGTGTCTGAGTGAGGAGTGTAAATAGATCACCTGAGGATTCTGTTAGTCCGGGATAGTCATGCATGGTCCACATTAGAATGCCTCTGATCAAAGCATTCCGTCAACCTGTGTGTGGCATCATATCCACCACTTCTATGTCAATCCACAATTGTTGTAGCTCTTCCAATAGTGGACGAAGATACACATCCATATTCTTCACTTTATATCGCCCCGACACAATCAAGCTTAGCCATAGGTGCCCCTTCTTCGTAGTCAACCACGGGGGAATGTTGTAGTTGATGATGACAACGGGCCATACACTGTAAGATGTTGATCTTTGACCAAATGGATTTACGCCATCCATAGCCAGGCCTAACCGCAAATTTCGAGTTTCCCTGGCAAATTCCGACCATGTTCTATCTATGTGTTTCCAGGCTGCACAATCTGCAGGAATCCATAGCACATCATCCGAAGATTTATTCTCCTCATGCCATGATGCTAGGGCGGCCATGGACTTACATTCGAATAAATGCTTGATGTGAGGAAGCAGAGGAAACTGTCGCAAAACCTTTTGCGGAATTCTTTTTCTGTGGAGATCTACTCGATATCTCTCGGAATCACATTTCGGACACTTCTCCATGTCTATGTATTCCCCTCTGAAAAGATTGCAGTCATTAGGACAAGCGTGGATTGAATTGTAATGCATCCCCAAGTTTCGCAAAATCTTTCTTGCTTCCTCTCGAGAATCTGGCATCACATTATCAGTTGGTAGTATGTGCTCTTTGAGCAATCTACACAACATAAAAATACGGTACAATTGTGTAAAAATCTATCAGATCATTATACATTTAGAGTTTTATTAAAGTAAACTAATTGTAATAGATCACCTGAAAAGCGTTGTGACGCTAGTGTCACTCCATCCAAACTTTGCCTGCATGTTGAGAAGAACCAGGAGCGCTTTCAATCTAGACACACGTGCTCCATTATACAATGGCGTATCGGCTTCACTTTTCATATCATCATTGATAAGCCTTTCTGAATCCATGATCGTCTCGATCATATCGTCAATCTCGAGCTCAAACATTGCCTCGTTGGGAATGTGGTCTGCATGATCATCACCTGAGCTGTCAGAGGCTACATCTTGTGGCCTCACATGTGATGCTTGACCAAAGCACCTACGACGAACACGTCTATTGGGTTGCAAGATTGCTGCATGTTGGCCAGCGTCAGAGTTCGACGAGTTATAATTGGCAACAAATCGATCTATAATAGATGGACTGAACTCGTCAAATTCGCGAACATGCTGCAAAGAAACGCGTCTTGTCCGTCGCACAACATGCTTGCAATGATTACAAGGACATAAGATCCTCGTTGAGAGATAGGTGTTTCGGTTGGACGGCCCCACATCCTCGTCACTACTCATAATGAGGGTAAAAATATTATAACCTGGACAACAAATTTAATCTTCTATTGGCATTCTTCGTCTTTTATCTCTCTCTCTCTCTCTCTCTCTCTCTCTCTCTCTCTCTCTCTTTGTTCACACTGTAAACTACCTCACATTCTCTAGTCATGTCCAATCCCCGCACACCTCGGTCTAGAGATTCACGGGGATCAGAACCACTGGGTTATAATCTCATCTTTATTGGTCAATGGCTATATTTGTGGGTACAAGAAATCTACACACCCACGTCTACATGAAGCTGCATGTAGTGACAAAACCCCTTTGCCTCTTCTCTAGCTGTAGCATTTCACAGCATCTTAACATCTTTTCACAGTAGATCTTTTCACCGTTCATCTAACTCTAATTTTTTGACCGTAATCTCGAAGTTAGACTCTAATATAAAAACTCAATCCAAAATCTTATCTTAAATCTAACCTAATTCAACATGTGGTGATTCGCTCCATTTAAGGGTAAAAGACATACCAAACTCTTCTTCTCAGCTTTTAGAGCTGCAAGGCGAGATCTGGAGTGCTCCTCCTCTAACCATCTGCAAGCTTTCTCCAGTTTGCCCATCAGGGAGGTGGTCTCTCCCAGCAGAATTAATCTGAGAACAAAGCGTCGACGGCTCTCTGAGTTGCGCCTACACGAAAATCTAAATCTAACTTTATCTTAAACGATAAAAAGAAGAAAATGGTATAACCTTTCTATCACCAAAGTGTGGTAGATTGGTTATGCCATTTCCCTCTTCAATAACAGGTAAATAACGTAAATAAACCTA